>NC_136799.1:35557755-35777755 GCF_951216825.1 Electrona antarctica
TATATGCACATATATGAACCTGAATATGGCATATATATGCAACATAGGCTATATTCTGCATATACTTGCCATATATTGGCATAATATGTTCATATATTTATAATAAAACCATAGCACCACCATTAGCCTTTTCATGTCGCGCACCCCCTAGAAGGCGCTCGCGCACCACAAGGGGTGCACTGCACGCACCACAGTTTGGGAACCACTGGTGTAGTAGAAGTACATATGGAGGATATAGTCGACAAAACCGTTTTTTTTTTTATTTGAATTTGATTGTGCTACGCTACAGCATAAAAACAGCAAGTCCAGCGTATCCTGTTATAAATTAATCTCTCTATTCATGAGTTGAAGGCTTGCAAGTGTTCCGTGCTTTCAAGCAATCTGTGCAATCCTTCACACATGATGACAGGAGGTACGGCGAGTATAGCCGGCAGTCCTGTGATGCACTATATAGACATAGATGTACTGTAAGTAGTAGACACATGCACACACACGCTTGCACACTCACACATACACCTTTCCCCCATTGGAAGCAGCTGGGGTCGGTGGAAGGCATTCACGTCTAATGAAATATAGCAGCTCAGAGTTCAAAGGCTCCACAGTAGGGCCTGTTAGAAGCAGGCCGCGTGATGGAGATGTTTCCAGAAGCTTTATGACGCTGGAGTAATTTCTCTTTTCTTTTCTTTTTCCCCCCCCATCTTTTTTCTTTCGTTCGTTTGATGGAGTCGGCGGGGAACTTGTTGTTCTGGAGCCATTAGGGAAGGAAGCAGGGGCAGATTCACTGATGTTTGTTTTAATAAGGGAAGAGAGGCTGCTTCCTTTGTTTGGCTTTGAAGTAAAAAAAAAACTGCCATATATATCCCAATGAATCTGTATTAATGAGCCAAATTGGCCAGAGCATCTCATTCTCTTTTAGCCCATTTTGTTTAATTATCCCCCACCCCCCACCCCCCTTTGCTCTTTCTCTAGTCTCCTGGACTCTCATGTCACCCAATAGCTTCTACTCCTCTACCATTCCCACCACTGAAGCAGTCGCTATTCAGCCCACATCAGATGGTGCCGAAGAAAGAGCCATTGTCCTGGCTGGTCTTACCCTGGTCTTATCTATTGATTGGAAAGCCGAGAGGGGAAAATAAAAGGTATTGATTACCACACTGGGTGAAGTCGCTGGGCAGGACGTCTGGAGGGGTAAGAAAAGGCGGCATTCTTTCCCCTCTGCTGCCCCGCTGCTGTCAGAACACTCTCTCTCTCTCAACGCACGCACGCACGCACGCACGCACGCACGCACGCACGCACGCACACACACACACACACACACACACACACACACCCCCATCCTCCCCTTTTCACCCTGTCCCCCCTGCCCCCCCCTCACCTGGCCTCTACTCTTGAATTGCTGGGGTGGCTCTCTCTCTCCTTGCGATTTTTATCTCCGCTTGTGAAATGTATAGCCTGGCGCAACAGTGGTCTCTGAACAGAAGCACTGGCCTTTCACACACTCCCCATGCCATGGTGACTGCCTCACCTTTCCCCTGCACCCCAACCTCCTCCAGTCCCAAGTGAAGTCACCGGTGCAGGGTTTCGTTTCAGGCTTTCATGTGTCTTTTTTTTTTTGGTTGCTTTGTCTTACTTTTTTAATGTAATTTATTTGCGCTCTTGTTTTGCCTCACTTGAACTGTGACTGTGCGCCACACAATCCCATTGTGCTCTGAAAGTGCCCCTGAGGTTTTAAGAGATGCACAGTAGGATGATATTTCGCTAGAAGCACCGGTTCCATTAAACTTGCTTTCTTCCCTGTGCCGCTGCAATGTTAATGTGGAGGGACTGGCTCTTCTGCCCCGTCTGCCGTTTTGCATGGTCTGCTGGACTAAAGCCTAATTTATGTACCCTGTAGTACAATGGTGTTGCTTGCCCAAAAGAACCTACAGTTGGGTGCCACCGATATTGTCCCTTATCATTTGACCCATTTAGGCCTGACCTCAACATTTTAAAAGATCCTTCTAAATCCTCCAGTTTTCTGAAATAAATATTTTCACGATTTTTCAAAAATAGCAGACCTACAAGCTCGTAGCGCGCCACTCGGTGGCGCACTATGAGCTTGTAGATCTGCTATTTTTCAATAGCTAAATTATAACATAATGTTTAAAACACCAAAAGGGGTTCCCGCCCAAAATGGGTTAACTGTCCTTTTGCGCAGATCACGCAAACCTCAGCAAAAAGAAAAGGACAATATCGATGGCCTCCAACTGTATACACAATTTAACGTGTCATGATGCAACACGTTGTTGACTTTTGGGCAAGCGACACCCTCGCACGATGGAGTATTTACATTAAGCTTAACACCAGCGCTTCTGAGAAACAGGAAGCAGTCTCTAATTTGTCTTACAACTCATTCCCTGCATGTTAGTCTTTATGTAAATACTGCATATTGAAGACAAATTCTCCCGGATCCATGTTTATGAAAGTATTGAATCGTTACAGTCTGATAGCGTGTAAAGGGGCTGTTGATACACAAGACATGTTGTGTTTGGCTGGAGATTTAAAGAGAAAATCCCTTTCATTTCAAGGATGTTTGGTGTAGTTTAAATAACCACGTTCTGGCTGTGTTGAACTGACTGTGTTGCGTGCATCATCAAGTTGTTCGTTGTGGTTTGTTCAGAGCCAGGTGTTCTCTATTGGAACGTCTGTCAGCGGACGAGCCAACCCTTTATTGATGTGTTTGCAATGGCTATAAAGACCAAAGCACTGGAGAGAAATGCATGTACACAATGTTACAAACCCACAGGTGTTTTGTAAAAGAGAAAATGAATGTGGAGAGCGATGCCAGCACATCTGAACACTGCTTTAGCTTGGCGGCCTCTATAACTTTGTGTGTGTGTGTGTGTGTGTGTGTGTGTGTGTGTGTGTGTGTGTGTGTGTGTGTGTGTGTGTGTGTGTGTGTGTGTGTGTGTGTGTGTGTGTGTGTGTGTGTGTGTGTGTGTGTGTGTGTGTGTGTGTGTGTGTGTGTGTGTGTGTGTGTGTGTGTGTGTGTGTGTGTGTGTGTGAGTGAAGCCACTAAACACTAAGGCCTCACTCACACTGTTGCAACATGCATACAACATTTGCCTTGTGTCTTGTCTGTGTTTAATGGCCGCCCCAATGCATTTCCAATCGAAGTCACATGGTTTGAGGCTTCGTACACACATATCAGACGGACATGCTCTGTGCTGTCCGTGTTTCATGGCCACCTCAATGCTTTTCCAATGAAAGTCACGTGGTTTGACCAAACAGTTGTGTGTGATGGGGGGAGGGGGGCAATTAAACACAAGTGTTTGGTCAAACCACGTGACTTCCATTGGAAAAGCATTGGGCGGCCATGAAACACAGGCAGAGCACAGCACAGTTGTTCTTTATGTGTGTACGAAGCCTGACAAAACATTTTTGTTTGATGCAGGGGAGGGGGGCACAACACAGCCAACAAACAAAAATGTTTTGTCAAACCATGTAACTTCCATTGGAAATGCATTGGGGCGGCCATTAAACACGGACAAGACATAAGACAAATGTTGCATGTTGCAACAGTGTGAGTGAGGCCTTAAACTCTTAAAGTGTGTGCTCGAGTCCTTTCTTTGTGTCGATCAACGTTTGGCCCATGTGCATTATGACATTTTCTAACTGCTCGAAATGTCATTAACCCTCATGGAATAGTTTTACAAAACGGCTATATTTAGTCTGGATCACAAGAATGCCTCCTTGTTGAATGTGCCCCTTTCTCTTAAAATAATCCATCGCCAAATTGAGCAAAGAAAAACAGAGCTAATTCTGTGAGTCGTCAGACCTCCTCCTCCTCTTCCTGCGCTATGAAAGATTCCATTCACACATGGAGGTTGGCTAAAATAAGGCCCCGCGCACCAATGCTGCAATACGGGAAAGCCCATGTGGTCAAGTATCATTTTCCATTTACGGGGCAATGTAACAATGCTAACCATTTGGGTAAACATTCTGAAATGCTCAGCAGTCATAAATCTGCCAGCTTCTCATTCATCACGCCTCTGTATCAAAAGGTAATCCTTACTTAAGCTATCGTCTTGCTTAAACATCAGCAAAGAGTTGGGAAAGAAGAGAGTGCAGACAACATCTGCTTTATAATATATTCTTTACTGTGACAGAGAGAAGGACGACTGGGCGGGAGACAGTGAAGTGGAGATACAGGAAAGAAGGTTGCTCAGGTGGGATTCGATCCAAGGCCAGCAGAGTTGCACGTGGCTGCAGAGATGAGCATCTGAAGCGTTGCAAATAATTATCTTGTATCTGGCACCATTTCATTTTGAATTCAGAAGTCTTATCTGCGAGTCCTGCTATCGAGCCGATAAGGCAAGCATTTCCCCTTTCTGTCTGTTTGATTTGCCAGAAAGTGACTCTTTCAGAGCTTTCAACTCCAAGGTTAAGAGAACCTGTCCTTGAGAAGGATGTGGGTGTTGGGGTGAAGGTGGAGGAGGATTCCTATTGAATAAAGGCTGATGGTCATGCACACTGCACAAACACTTAAGTTATTCAGACGATGGCCTTGATTTCAGCACCTCTTCATGCCTTGTTTTTCAAAAGAACTTCAAAAGGAGTGTTTTTTTTTAAAGAGCGGAGACGAAGGGAGGAAATAATTTGTTGCACATTCCATGCACTTGATGCAGCCGCCAAAGCCCCTACTTTATTAAGCTCAAAGCTCAGGAGCCAGAAAATTCTTAAATGCTCTCAGCAGAATACTGCAATTTTGCACCTTATTTTCTATTGAATATTATAGCGAAAAGCATTCTGCTATTTTTCTGTTTCTCGTCAGTACCTCTTTTTTTCCCCCATCATGTCATCATATTATACTCCAGAAAGTACTGTGGCCTTTAGAAAGCTTTGTTTGCCATATGTACCCTTTAAGTACTCTTTAGTTTGGTCAATTTTGACACTTTGATGCAGCCAGACGTTTGGCATGAAACAGGCCTTGTCTTTTCGCTGAACATGGCCCATGCTCTCCTGTATTACATCTGTAATCAAAATAGGAGCGCAGGGTTCAGCAGCGTGTGTTCTGTGTTGTGAACATGCCACAGAGGGGATTCCTTCACCTTCTGACTTTTGAGATTGGAAACGTGTTGATGTTTTACTAGTGTGGTTTGGTCTCAGCAGCATCAACACAGTCCAGATGAACCCACGACCATGCAGGATCTGTGACCGGTTTGTGGTCCCAACCAGAGTCTGCAATGCGGTGGTGAACACTGAGCTCCTCTGTTCTGCTCTCCTGGTAGCGGAGGAGTGAGATATGGGCCAGCTGACAAAAGCCAAAAACACTGCGGTCACGTTTTCCCCGCAGACATAAACAGTGACACTTCCAATTTCCTGTGCATGCTGTGCACTAGGATAGGCCATCCACAGAGAGGAAGGAAAACTCTTGAGCGCTCTGTGTGTGTGTGTGTGTGTGTGTGTGTGTGTGTGTGTGTGTGTGTGTGTGTGTGTGTGTGTGTGTGTGTGTGTGTGTGTGTGTGTGTGTGTGTGTGTGTGTGTGTGTGTGTGTGTGTGTGTGTGTGTGTGTGTGTGTGTGTGTATAACGTGCTTGTGCACATGTGTGAGAGAGAAAGGCAGAAGCGGGAGGCTTTCATTCATATACATCACATCACAAGGGTGACCATCTCCCATGGAGTGTTAGGGGTGTATTGGAAGGGCACATGTCACTGTACTGTTACATATAAGATCAAGTCAAATGGAATGTATATTGGGCTATGTTCAGACTGGCAATTTGTCGCTTTGTATATCTGTTGCTCACACGGTCGTTGACATTGTCAAGCGTGCATCCGTAGTGATGTGTGCCGTTGCAGCTACAGCTGTAGCTTTGTAGCTTTGCATCTGGAAGTTGAACCCAGCTCAGCTTCAATCTGTAGCTTGTAGCTTTTGCAGCAGCTACAAACGCCAGATGCATCTTTGTATCTTCATGTTGCTGGCTTCCATTGACAATTGTAGCTTTGTATCTGCCTGTGTGAATGCAGCACTAGCTCTGGTCACTTCAAGCTTAATTCACCAAGCAAAGGTTCCCCGACAGTCCAGATTCTGTACCTGCATTTGAGGCACATCTGTTGGCGATGTGACGAACAACATGCCACAATGGAGTAACCCCTCCACCCCCGTCAGTGTAATGAAGGTGTTGTTTACCATAATGTGTGAGAAATACACCAATGGAATGTGCGTGCGTGCGTGCGTGCGTGCGTGCGTGCGTGCGTGCGTGCGTGCATGTGTGGGCATATGTGTGTGTGCAAGCGAGCGTGCGGAGAGAGGCCATGTTTATTTACCCTCCCCATTGTTGTTACTGCTACCAGACTGACCATTTGTAGTGAGAGAGACAGACAGAGTATGCTGTGTGTACTTTTCAGAGCTGTTGTAGCTATAGTGTTGGGTTGCATTCCACTCTCCTCCTCTCCTCTCCTCTCCTCTCCTCTCCTCTCCTCTCCTCTCCTCTCCTCTCCTCTCCTCTCCTCTCCTCTCCTCTCCTCTCCTCTCCTCTCCTCTCCTCTCCTCTCCTCTCCTCTCCTCTCCACTTCAACGTGTGCTCTGCTCAGTTGTCCAGAGTGTTGTTTAGTTTCTTTAGTCCATGGTTAATGCTCACAGCCCAGTGTAAGTAGTGGTGCAACAAGCACTCCTAACACCATCACAGGGCCTTTCAGCCCGCTCCACTTCACCAGATCTGAGGGAGCAGACCTGAGCCAATTAAGAACAGGGAGAGAGGGCTGCTGTCCACCTTACTGTGGCCCGCCCCTCGCTGCTTTGATCTCCCGCACGCTACGCACAACCAGAGCCCAGAACGTTTTACCCTCGCTGCGCAATGGATGACAAAGCTTGTCCAATTATTACAATCTGGTTTCGACATCTCTGAGTAATCAGAGAAAAAGGGTGACAAATTACCTCCACCTCCTTCCCGAAAGTGAGCTCTTTTGTTTTAAGTGAAGTGAAATTCAGACCATATATTTTGCCTTCTCAATTTCATCTGGGTAGTACGGCATATGTTATATGTTATATGTTATTGGAACGGCAAAAGATTCAGAGATACCTATACAGTAGAATCACCTGTACAATTCTACATTTTTCCTTTAAATCTGTGTCCATACAGTATGACTGTATTCGGTGTTCCAGAGATGCAGGTGGAGGTTGAACTCACATCACTGTTGTGTCTCTCCAGGTCCTCCACGGGTGGCTGAGAAGGTGTCTCACAGGCAAACAGCCCGGCTGGGGAGTGCCATCAAGCTGCCGTGCCCAGTGGAAGGAGACCCTCCCCCCCTCAAAATGTGGACCAAGGACGGCCGCAACATCCATAGTGGCTGGATACGCTTCCGGATCCTCCGTCTGGGCCTGAAGATCAAAGAAGTGGAAGCAGAGGATGCAGGGACATACATCTGTAAAGCCACTAATGGCTTTGGCAGCGTGAACATCAACTATACCCTCATTGTCATCGGTATGTGCATGTGCATCAGTATATGCGGGTTATGTCAGATGGTATCGTGAAATCGGCATCATCTGTTAACTCTGCAGTTCCTTTCGATGAGATCACTGGGAGTGATAAAATGTTAAAATGTCATTAAAATTATATGTAGGATTTGGCATCTATAAACAGTGAAGTCACCTGTTTAGTAACAAAGATCAGAGACCATAGCCGTGAGTAAGGCCTCGCCGCCTTCCGCTGCGGAAAAAGGTTTTAAAGCCAGATTTGTAACACTTCCTTGCGGTCCAAATCGTATGAAGTTGCAGATGTTAAAAGACAATATCCCTCTTGGAGGTCAAGGCCTAAAACAAGTGGATTTATGGAAGGTTAGGGGTTGATCCCCACATCTATTGTATCTGATATAGACCCCCGCCTCTCCCTGCCCAAAGTCAACAGCGGCATGGGATATTATTTCAATACCACTTCATCCTCTGTGACTCAACTGGATCTGAAGTTCTTCCCTTTCCTAAGGCTACACTCTGTAAAAGCAGGAGGTCTGCAGTGCAGCAATAAGAAACACATTTAATAGTGGCCATTTGCCTACATAGTCTTACATACAATCTTGACATGGACTTTGAGGATTACACAGAACTTTCAACTAGTCTTTGTTTCTTGAGTTTAGAACCTGTTTAGAGGCCTGTTCGCGTGTGTGTGTGTGTGTGTGTGTGTGTGTGTGTGTGTGTGTGTGTGTGTGTGTGCGTGTGCGTGTGCGTGTGCGCGTGTGTGCGTGTGCGTGTATACAGTACATTTCCTCTGTTCTAAAGCAAAGCGTGATGAATGAGCGGAGTGGAGCGTGAAGGCTGTGTTTAGTCTAATTAGTGTAAGATGCCTAATTAGGGCCAGTCTCTCCCAGGAGGAAGGTGGAGGCCAGGGGCCTGATGGAGGACCTGCTCTTTGGTCTTGTGATGGCTCCGCCTCAGCCTCAGCCGTGGTTTAGTAGAGGAACTCTAAATCAGGCAGATTTGAGAAACCCAGCGCCGTGTAAAGAGCTGTTGTCGTTGCATTACAGTAGCTCTGTATGGTTGTGAACTTGTGAGTTGGGAATAGAGTTGACTGCAGTTATTTTGGGTCCGGTTTACTGGTTTAAGTTTCCAAAGAGTTCAAAGGCGGGCTATCTGCTCATTGGAAAGGCAGGAGATAGAGAGTTCCAACAAGCTATAATGTCAAGGTTCACATTACAGCTGTGCAATATATTATGAAAGTCATTCGTGGCTGTCTACACTTCAAGTACATCTAAATTTATTCTTTGGATATTACAGACACCGAACCCATCATAAAAAAATATCACATAGTTCAGGATGACCCATTGATTTTCCAGCCCATTTATGTAATTGTTTTGATGAAGAGTCAATCAAATGTTTCAGGTCATTAAAGCAATGTTGTAGAACCTTTAGTAGGGCCTTGCTTTAAACAAGTATGTACTCTTTTAAGCCTATTCTAGCATTGTCGTTGCTCGGTTTACACCAATATTGTTGGCCTATCATTTTCTGTTGTGCAAGAGAACTTCTGTAACCAAAATAACATATCACCCATGTTTTATATATCGACATAATGTGCTAAAAGTGTGATTTTGAGACCAGTTTCACCATAATGACAGTTAATGGAATCACAGTTACTCAAAAACAGACATCCCTCTGCATCTTAGGACGGGAGGCATCTCAGATTTGGCTGTAATATTTGTAGTGGTCATGCAGTGAGCTGAGAACCAGTGTGTGTGTGTGTGTGTGTGTGTGTGTCAGTGTGTGTGTCAGTGTGTGTGTGTCGGTGTCAGTGTGTGTGTGTCAGTGTGTGTGTGTGTGTGTCAGTGTCAGTGTGTGTGTGTCAGTGTGTGTGTCAGTGTGTGTGTCAGTGTGTGTGTGTCAGTGTGTGTGTCAGTGTGTGTGTGTCGGTGTCAGTGTGTGTGTGTCAGTGTCAGTGTGTGTGTGAGGTGAGACTTGGTGGAATAGGGAGCGAGTTCATTGCAGACATTTTCCTGACCTTTGTTTACATGAGAGTTTACTTGAGAGAGTGCGGTTACACTTGCTATGCATCCCATGTCTATATAATGAGTTAGATACTGCTGCTACTACTACTAGGCCCTACTGATGCATTATAGGGCGGCACAGTCGGTAGTGCTGTCGCCTCAGCACCCACAGCGGGTTCAGCACCCACAGCGGGTTCGATTCCCGCTGTGGGTGCTGGGGGCGTGTTCTCTCCTCTGCGTCATCAGTGCCCATACCCGAGGTGGGGTTGGCGAAAGGGCCTTTCTGTGTGGAGTTGTTCTCCCCGTGGGTTGTCGCCTAGGGTAGGTACCCTCACTAATCCTGCAGGTCTCTAAACTACCTCCCCCTGGCCAGCCGGGGCGCCTGATGGAGGGGAAAGGAACTGGTTGGAATAACGTGTTCCTTCCACGCGCTACGTCCAGCCGGGGAAACTCCCCCTGTCAGGTGAAAAGAAGCAGCTTGGACTCCTCATGCATAGAAGGAAGCATGAGGGCAGTCCGCTGCCCTCATGAGGAAGTGTAGCGCCCAGGATTACATTAGATAATTGTCATTGACACTGGGTGAAAAATCGTGGGATAAATATTTAAGGGATACTATATAATTATAGCTGTAAGCATTTATAAATAATCACAATGCTTTATAACAATAAAAATAACCAGCATCCACCTCGTTGACGGCAGACTGCTGGGCGAGCACTGACGCTTTGGCATAGGCCCGGTATGGGGGCTGCTTTGCAGCGCGGGCGGAACAAAATTGGGAGGTTAAATCCCCCAAAACCTCCGAAATGCATAGAAAACGATGTATTTTACCACAGTTATACCTATAACACACACAGTTATACCTGTATAACACACAATCAATTTAGTTGTGAGCCACAAGATTTGTATCTTGTACAGGGCTTATATTAAGCAAGTAAGCATCAATAATAACATCAGTTGTCTGCTTTTCTGTGAAAGCCCTAACAAATGCTTCCTTTTAAGTTAACATATTTGCATTTTACCAGAAAGATAACGCCATAAATCACTCGCAGTGATTTCAACACAGTCACTTGCCATAGGCTAGCAACACACAGCAATGACAGCATGCATGCATTGTCAGGGAGCGTGTGAAACTGTGAAAAAGCACATTTTCATTTTATTTGTGTTTCTTGTTGAGCCTTGTTGTGTCTTGAAATGAGCAGGGAATTTATATTTTATATTTTACGGCCTATATGACAGGTGGGTGACATGGCCTCTTTCTTCAGATGCCATGAGAGAAATAAAACTGACTGTCTCCCGTTCTTTACTGTTTGTTCAGACCGTCAGATGTAGAGTTGCTGGCCAATGGTGATGACATCAGGGATCTCCATATATGGGCTTAACTGCGACAGCAGGTTGCAATTACTATATGACATCAGGGTCTCCACATCTCCATCCCTGATGATGTCACATGATGTCACGAGACCTGGGCACCATATATGGGGCCCGACACACTAACTGACGGGAAATGCTCGATTCCATAGTCAACTGCAACCTTCGGTCGCAATAACACATTACCAGTAAGACGCCCTAAAGGGCAAG
This sequence comes from Electrona antarctica, assembly GCF_951216825.1. NCBI lineage: Eukaryota > Metazoa > Chordata > Actinopteri > Myctophiformes > Myctophidae > Electrona > Electrona antarctica. The sequence goes on from NC_136799.1 coordinate 35,568,786, forward strand.
GTCGCGTGCACGCATCCACCTGGGTGGCGGCAGATGGCTGGGCGAGCGCTGGCGCTTTGGCATGGGGGGTCAGATCAACATATGGAATTAATTATGTACTGGCCATATATGGAGCGTGTCTTGAGTGTACAGGTTTTGATGAGGTCAGATCAACAAGAGTTGCTGGCTGGCTCCATATATATGCAGATCTAGGTGATGATCCAGTCCAGGGTTAGATGTCGAGGTCAGTGTCGTGATCTATATATGGAGATGTCCATATATGGTGGCGTAACGTGTCACGAGGCGTGATGTCATGAGGCGTGACCATATATGGTGGCGTTAAGGGTCTCCATGATGTCACGTGATGCCACAAGGTCAGATCCATATATAGAGCTCTAACGGTCTCCATGATGTCACGTGATGGCATGATGGATTGGCACCATATTGTCACAGGTCTGGTCACAACGGTCTGGTCACAAGAACGGGGTTCTGACCAAAGTGGGCCTAACTCAGTTAGGTCTGGGGTCTGGAGTTAAGGTTGAAGCTTTGAAAAGGCAACTTAAAGAGGTAACTAAACCCATTTTGACCTCAGATCAGATTCTAAAAATGTCTTCTACATCCTGACAGTTTTCTGAAAAAGCTATGTTTCTATGTCAGTGGTTCGATTTTTCAAAAATAGCAGACCTACAAGCTCGTAGCGCGCCACTCGTAGCGCGCCATCAGCATCAACCAATCAGCATCAACCATGCTCATTTTTTTTGCACAGACAGACAGACAGACAGACAGACAGACAGACTAACAAAGCCAGTTGTAGGAGTGGTTTACACCACTCAAAAAACACCAACTCAAACTTGGGAGGCATGAGGTAGAATCAAGCCCCTTGTGCATCATGTGCACAGACTAGACTGCATACACACTCTCACACATGCAACCCCGCTCTTACTGTACAGTATATAAATCACGTTGTCAATTCATCGCAGTTGATAGAAAACATCTTTGTCCCAGCAGTGTTGTGGTGTGTTTGCCAACATGATTTATCTGGTTTGGCTTCATCGCACTGTGACTTAAGTGAGAATGAAGACTTGAATGAAGAGTATTTCAGACCACTGTGATGAAGCCACGAAGGCTTGCAAGGTCATCCGTTCAACCTGACAACAGTCACAAAGTTCAATCATGTATTTCTTTTTTTATTCTTATGAGCATATTTCCATGAGATTTTTATCAGTGGTGTGTTTTTGCCCTTTATGGAGTTCGCTGGAGACCATTTGGCCTGGCTCTTAACCCTGATCTGGTTTGTTCCATTTCCTACTTGTCCTCTGGTGGTGGTGAAATGTGTGACAGGCCAACACTAGTCTCTCAACAGCCATTCCACATCTCTGTTTTGTTAGACCACAGAGACCCCCTCCTTCCCCGCACGCCCCGCCGCCGGCCCCACCACCCCCTAAACTCCCCCGTTTCTGTTCTCTCGTCTATCATCCCAGCCAAGGACTGGCAGCCATCACCACTCCGTTTGTTTTTATAGATAATTGTTCCATCACGGGGAGGACTGCATTCAGAGTGGCTTTTTCACCAGGAAGATTAGGGGGAGCCTCGTTTTCAAAACACTTACAGGACTGAAGTCATCGGGCCGAGAGAACCGACAGCTTAGAACAGCCCTGTGGTGCACAATTATCGTGAGCAACACTTTCCATTAAACTCGATTCGGCTAATTGTCAGGCATTTTAATTTCGTTGCATTGTAGGTAACGTCGTGACCATCTGGGAGGCCTCGGCTGCTCAGAGAGACCAGGGGCAAAGGGGTTATTTATTTGAAAAGGCTGTAAATGAGGGGTAGCTTCCAGCATAGCTCTATGTACAATATCCATCATGTGGGTTTATTATTTTTACTGGATCACAGAATGTAAAAGAAAGAGAAACAACTGCAGTCAGTTATACTGTCGTTCGGGGGAACAGTGGCGACGAAATCCTGGCAGCCTTTCAAGCTCAGGCCCAAAGTGAGCAACATACTTTTTAAACATTATGGTCTGCAATCGCCAGGGAATGGGGGAAGGGGGGGGGGGGGGTGAAGAAGAGAAGCCAAGCAGAAGAAAGACCATAAGATAAAGAGACAGTAAGGAAGCAGAGTGAGATTTGAGAGAAGGTGAGAGAGCGAGGGTCTTTGTGGGCTGATGTAAGGGTGGGGGTGTGGGTGGTTCCATAGAGGCTGGAGAGATATCCCTCTCTCCATCTGCCAGTGGACAGCCAGTCCTCCCCGGAGCTATCCCAAGAATCTGTTCAGCCAGTGCAACATGGCGCCTCCTCAATCCACCCAGCTGGTTGTTTGGGCCATGTTTGGGGTGGTCTCCTGACAACTGGCCCCCCATCACCTCCCATCCACACCCCCCACCTCCACCCGCTGACTGACGTATACGTCACCTATCACTCCTCAGCTGCTTTGACTACAACAAGCATTGTAGCAGGCAGCATTACAATAGTTAACGGCATGTGCTTTTAATGTTTATTTGTGTACAGTTCATATACACTGTATGAACTGTATAATTATTATACAGGCTCATAAAAGAACAAATAATATAAAGAAGGTTTTGCACATAAGTTGGCCTCCTGGTGGCGCTCGAAAAGGTTATGGTAGAATTGAAAATTGCAGGCCAGACGCTTTTCCTTGGCCTCTAGGGAGTGTGCATACAAAGTTTTTCACAGATCGGTGCAGTTATAGGTAAAACACGAATCGTCCAGTTATAGCGCCACCATGAAGCTGAGGTGATACATTTCAAGTGACATTTCTTCCTGGGCCTAGTGGGAATGCAACAGTGCGTGCAACATTTCACGGAATGTGACATTTTGATCCAAATGGAGCAGTCCTGAGAACTTTGGAACCCAATCTTAGCCAATCAGGATGGAGTTTGAAAAATCGGAAAGACCCGTTTCGTTTAATGGCTATAAAGAGACTGTGTACCAATTTGCGTGATGTTTGCACAAAATCTGTAGGTGTACTGTCAAAAAATGTGTTTTGCAAAAATCGGCCTTCTGGTGGCGCTGTGACAGGCCCATGTGATGGGCAGAGGTTCAGCTCTGGCATCCAGGGAGTGTGTGTGCAGAGTTTGGCTGCGATCAAGCCAGAGATTAGCTGTCCAAGGACGGATGGACGGACGGACGGACGGACGGACGGACGGACACACGGACGGACGGACGGAGTGCAAAACATACTCTCTCCCCATGCCTTCGGCCTGGTGGAGACAATTAATGTCTGTACACAGCATTTGGCACTTCACAGTTCACACACAGTACATTCTTTGTTAATTTGGCTGTCTCCGGAGATGTTATAATGGCCAGCCGTTGGATAAACTGCCCTCCATGTGACTGATCGCATGTGGAGATTCCATTGTGATGCAAGGCCACTACACAGCTTTCTCTGGACATTACGATGTCCCCAACATCTGGAGCTCATTGTGACCCCCAAATCAAGGGGCCTTTTCCTGTGATTCAGCTGGTGCACAAGGCCAGAGGAGAGAGAGCATAGTGACCTACTTCCTGTTGCTGGGTTTGTGAATGAAAAGGGAGGGGATGGCATCAGATGCTAAAACACTGAAGTATGTACATGAATGGGCTGAAGTCAATCACTGTTGTATGGTGGCATGTAATAACTTTGTAATTTAAACAGCCTGACATAGCTCATTGCTTACTTAGTGCAAGTGTTCATTTAATTAATTACCTACCTAGCTATTTGCATTTAGGTTCCACATGCCAGTTTTGGAGAAGAATGGAGAGGGTAGAGGGGGGACACGGAGGGGGTGGGGCAGACACAGAGGTTTCTAGGTCTCTCTCTATTTATTGACGATTGTATTTTTCTCTGTTCCAAAAATAACAATTATATGACTGCCATGACATGTCCTGCCTCCCTCCAGTCTGCAAGTCTGGTCAGCCAACATTGTTTAAAGACAATAGTGGCTAGGGATAGTTGTAGCACACACAGACTCATAAAAGGCACCATTGTTCCTCAGATTCTCCAAAAAGTGGAAAGGAAATAGATTCAGGAACCCCCCAAAAAAAGAAAACTCAGAAAGAAAAGCCCGGCAGTGTGGGACCATGTTCTGTTTGGATTGGGAGGTTCAGGAACCGGCAGGAATGCGCAGAGCCCAAGTGAGCAACAGAGAAATATTTCTTCCAATAGTCAGGCTGTTTTTTAAAGGAATGGGTTATTATAGTTGGCCAGTTAAAGCCCTTCAAATAGCCATGACATCATGAGTGGGCCTGGTGCTACAGGGGACAGACAATGGAGGGTTTGTGCCCAGAGAACCCTAGAGAGCTTAGAGGGTTTTGGGGGACTTGGGAGGGCGGCAGGACTAAGGGGGGGTTAGAAGTCACATCTGGCCCCTCTACCTGCCCCCATCAAACATTAAGGGGGAATCAAGTGTGCCAAACTGCATTTAGAGGAATTCAACTTGAGGCTATGCTGAACTTGAAATCAAAACTAGCAACATTAGCTGTTGGACTTTGTTCCTTGTGCTGTTCGTTATAGATCCACGCTTGCCAAATATGAGCTTTATCTGGCCCCCAGCAAGGCAGATAAATCACTTACTTATGGTTGTCATATTTAAAAGGTCAGACATATTGCGATTGACATGAGTACCATAACTTAATGTTAAGTGACATCCCGGTAGTATCATATCAAAGCTTCCCATCTCTTCTTTAACTGATAATCCATAATCATCCATTTAAAGTCTGGCATTGCAGTGAGTGGCACGGGATGGCAGGGAATTTGATATGCTTCATAAATTCATCAATGCCTAACTCACAAAGTAGATATGCATTACAAACGTCTATTAGGTTTCACTCATTATATTTTCTGTAAGCCCTGTCTTAGCTCCACTGCATGATGTCAGCCAGCCAGCCAGTGACATAAACTGCACAGCTGTCTTCTGGAACCAGGCTTATGAAAACTGATCATGTTACTCCCAATTGCTGCAGTGTGTGACCTTAGCGTGCACCCCGCTTAGAGGATCCTATCTATAAATGCTAAATTTACTCAGTCAGAGCCAAGACTGCTTTACAGTGCCTGTTGGGCTTTGTGTCTTTGCTGTAACTATTTTGTCCATGACGTTGTAAAGACGTGTCAACCAAAAGGTCTAAGGCTCAGGGTGTAGTTTGTCGCCTGACAAAAATGGCACATTATATTAAATACATCATTTCTGTCAAGCAGTACAGTAGTGCGATGAAGTACAAGATAAGCCTTACTGCCGTTTGGATTGAGATGCAGACTAAAACATTACATAGACTATGGCTCTTTCTGCACTGTCTCAGGAGGTGTTTACCGTCTTCTTTGCAGGCTGTGGAATTAAGTGAGAAAGCTTGTCCACTGAGAGCTCGACTAGACAGTTTAACTGCATTGGATATTCGCCCAAATGGCTACATAAGTCTTTATTCCACAAGTGAAATCATAGACTGTTTATCTTATAATCTTTGTCGTCACCCTTCGTGACCTTTATGCAGCGTGATGATATTTCGTCATGTTATAACCAGCTTGAATTCTGTGCCACAAGTTTTATTTACTTTATATCCCTTGGGGGAAGAACACAATTTTCATCTTTATGTTTTGTTTAGCTCTCCAGTGACTGACCATATTTTCTCTGTCAACAGATGACTCTGGTACTGATAAGACAGGCCCAGGGACGGCTGATGGCCCAGAGTCCGAGTTGGGCCCTGACGGCCTGTCAGGAAAATTTGGTAAGCGCTCTCTCACCATGCAGCATTATAAAAACTGCTACAACGTCCAGAGTGTCCAGTGAACAGCAAGGCATTGAATGCATACGGTAATGTCCTTTTATTTCCTCTGAAGTGCGGCCTCGCTTCACCCAGCCTGCTAAGATGAGGAAGAGGGTGATAGCCCGTCCAGTGGGCAGCTCGGTGCGACTCAAGTGTACAGCGAGTGGGAATCCGCGGCCAGACATTGTGTGGTTGAAGGATGACAGGCCTCTGACGGAGCGCGAGGTCGGCGAGGGGCGACAGAAGAAGTGGACGCTGAGCCTGAGGAATCTGATGCCAGAGCACAGTGGCAGATACACCTGCAGAGTCTCCAATCGTGCAGGAGAGATCAATGCAACATACAAAGTTGAGGTCATACGTAAGTATCCAACAGCTGCCTGCAAATATCTCAGTAATAACTGTTGAGTAACCTGCATTGCTTTAAATGTTTGTTGTGGTTTTTCCTTAAAGGACCACTTCACCACTTTTCAACCTATCTTCATATAATAGGTCCTCACTAATAATCATGATAAAATGGCACCATTTTTTTCTACTCAATCTGTGTCTCATAGGAGGGCTGTGGGCAGTTCAGAAACCCGTCCACCAATGACATCATCGTTAGGCAGATTTTATTTAAACAATATTTTTTTACTTTTGTTTTTAAAAAAATGTATGGGCGGGGCATGGTGGCACAGTTGGTAGTGCTGTCGCCTCATAGCTAGAAGGTCCTGGGTTCGATTCCCACTGGGGACGCTGTGGGCGCTGGGGGCGTGTTCTCTCCTCCGTGTCATCAGTGCCCATACCCAAGGCGGGGTTGGCGAAAGGGCCTTTCTGTGTGGAGTTTGCATGTTCTCCCCGTGTCTCCAAGGGTAGGTGCCCTCACAACAAACATGCAGTAATCCTGGTCGGAATAACGTGTTCCTTCCACGCGCTACGTCCGGCTGGGGAAACTCCCCCTGTCAGGTGAAAAGAAGTGGCTTCATGCATAGAAGGAAGCATGAGGTCAGTCCGCTGACCCCCCAGGTTGGCAGAGGAAGTGTAGCGCCCAGGATTACATTAGATAATTGACACTGGGGATAAAAAATATTAAAAAACAAACAAAAAACAATATATGTTTTACTAAAATGTTTAGATTTCTATTATCGTGAGAACGGTGGCTTCCATTTTCGCATTGCAACTTTTCAGGACTAGAAAGCCTGTAATTTCTATTAGCTTGGATTCGCCATTGATGATGTCACTGGTGGACGGGTTTCCGAACTGCCCACAGCACTCCTATGAGACACGGACTGAGTAGAAAGAAATTGTGCCATTTTATCATGATTATTAGTGAGGACCTATTATATGAAGATGGGTTGAAAAGTGTTGAAGTGGTCCTTTAATGGAAATGAAAAAACAAAAAAAAACAGTGTGAGGATAATCATTCTAAGGTCTTGGATTTGACTGTGGAAGAAGTATAACCTTTTGCAGGGTCTCTCTCTCTCTCTGATCTTCCTACTCCCAGCTTCAGAGTTTGATCAACAAATCTTACTCGTGTCCCTGCTGCATGGATGGATGTGCTTGTGTAATCATGTGTATGGTGTATGGAAAGCATATTGAGGAAGGAGGCCCGAGAGTCAGGGTTTGGGTTCTGGTGTTCGATGCAGAAAGAGAGAGAGAGAGTGAGAGAGAGAGGGGTTCTTCAACCCAGAGACCCTCCACCCAATCTGGAGCTGATTAAAGTCCAGCTGTCTGCCAGACCCCCAGCTCCCCCTTCCCCTTGAGAAATGTGTGCTGTACAACCAGGAGCAGAGAGAGAGGAAACTAATCACACATACTTCTTGTGTTACATGTGGTATTTCTCCTTCTCTGTTAATTACAAGTTATAAGCCTGGGGCTAATAACAGTACAGACAACTAAGGCCTGTTCTATGCACAGAAGGTCTGGCATGTCAAAATGAATATGTGTGTGCGTGCGTGCGTGCGTGCGTGCGTGCGTGCGTGCGTGCGTGCGTGCGTGCGTGTGTGTGTTTTGACAGTTGTTTCACTGTGTGTGTGTGTGTGTGTGTGTGTGTGTGTGTGTGTGTGTGTGTGTGTGTGTGTGTGTGTGTGTGTGTGTGTGCGTGTGTGTGCGCGTACGTACAGAGAGGACAAACTCCAAGCCCATTTTGACGGGCACGCACCCGGTCAACACCACGGTGGACTATGGTGGCACCACCTCGTTCCAGTGCAAGGTGCGGAGTGACGTGAAGCCTGTCATTCAGTGGCTCAAGCGCGTGGAGTCCAACGAGGAGAGCCGCTACAACTCCACCATCGAGGTGGGCGACCACCGCTTTGTGGTGCTGCCCACCGGAGAGGTGTGGTCGCGACCCGACGGCTCCTACCTCAACAAGCTTCTCATTACCCGGGCTAAAGAGGAAGATTCTGGCATGTACATCTGTTTAGGTGCCAACACCATGGGTTACAGCTTCCGCAGCGCTTTCCTTACCGTGCTTCCAGGTGAGATTTATGTTAACGCACCACCTCTCACTTCCATAGAAGGAATGACACTTGACCTTCACCGAAGAGAGTGAGACTGGCGATGTTCGTAGAGGGGGGGGGGGAGATGCCAACCGGGTATTGTTGTCTTTGTTGCTGCACTGGAGATTCCTACTGGTTGTCCTGTTGAGAGGGGAGGGGATCTGAGGAAGATGGCCCAAACCTCGGGTCACGTTATGCTGTCTCCGTGACACTCTTCACTGTCAGGTGAAAAGAAGCAGCTGTTGACTCCATGTGTATTGGAGGAGGCATGTGGTTGTCTACACCCTCCCCAGGACAACTGTGGGGCTTGGCAGCAACCAGGACTGCTGCAGTACACATGTGAATTGGCAACTGAAATTAGGACAGCAAAGAAAACGACATACTTCAAAGTGTTATATCAGTAGCTTTGTCTAGTTTAAAAAAAACTAGTGTTTGACTTTTTCATTCTAAAATATTGCAAAGGTAGGTCAAGAGGTTGGATTTGTAACATTCATAACATACACGTATGTAATAAGAGGCAGTAGAAATGCTATATAAATAAATAAAGAAACTTGATCTTTTCTTTCCGTTCTCCCTTTGCAGACACCAAGCCTCCCATCATCCCCATATTTGTGCCAGCCTCCAGCACCCTCCCCTGGCCTGTCATCATTGGCATACCCGCTGGGATGGTGTTCATCTTTGGCACAGTGCTGCTGTGGTTCTGCCAGAGCAAGAAGCACTGTCCACCTCCCAGTGCACCGGCCACGGCTGCTCAGGTGTTGCAGAGCTCCAACCGGCTGCCCTATCGAGAACGGGAGAGGAGCTGTGTCGCCCCGTCGTCCACCTCTTCCAGCCCAGACAAAGATTGCATGAGTTCCATAAACTATGAGGAGTACCTCGCCCAGCAGCAGCTCCTCCTCAGCCAAGGGGGGTCAGCCCTCCCCAACAAAATATACCCCAAAATCTACACTGACATTCACACGCACACTCACTCCCACGTGGATGGGAAAGTACATCAGCATCAACACATTCATTTTCAGTGTTAGCCAGAATTTTACATGGACTGTATGAGCTGTGGACTGAACGCAGAGACGTACTCTTTGGTAATGTACAGCTGGAATTGCTCTATAAACTGTTAAACTGTGCCAAACTCTTCTTACAACTGGACAATATTTGAAGTGAATGCACAGGGTCTAGTGATAAACATATCAGCGGTCAGTGATACAGAACTTGGGTTAGCGCCTGCTAATGTCCATGTTTGGTGCTTCTTCTTTTTCACCTGCCACGTTCTCACACCACTAAAATATATGGTTGTTGTGCACTTAAAAAGGCGAGGTTCTTCAGTGTGCGGGTTAAATTGCAGTTGTTCAGACTAACTAGAGGATATCTGCCTATCATCCTGATTTGTCTCTTTTACGATTTCTATTTGAGGTGAAGTCCAAATGCGTGTTGCTTTTACCCTTCACTTCTACAGCTGGGGTAGAGCAGAGGCTCTGCATGTTGTGACTGGCCATGGTGATACAAGCGGTACTGATGATTTACAAAAGGGCTGGATTTAATGCTCCTACTCAGGTAGTCCTTTGTTTGTTTTAATGTCACATGTTTGGAATGCACATACATTACATCACTGACCACTATCCTTCATTTTAGTTATCTCCATCCCTGGTGGACTTTTGTCCTTCGCTTACTTGCCATACATAGACCAGAAAGCCTAACCTAACCCTTTAAGCCAGGTATGCAAACCTTGCCTAAGACGGCAAGGGATGGGAGAAGTGTGTTTCCGTGTTGCATGTTAATTGGAGTTGAGTCTTCAAAACTTTTCAGAGGTTCCCACCACTAGTCAGAGGTAAATGCTTCCCCAAATATACCCTTATTGGTGACTAGAAAAGATGTGTATTTTGGACTGCAAACGTATCCAGCCACGATTTATGAAGCTGTAGTCATTTATATTCAAATTCAGTCATGAATATTTAATTTATTTTGCTAAGAAAATGTATCAAATGTTTATTTTTCAGAGTAAGGCATTTTACATAATGTAAGTTTATTAAAGTTTACTGTAGCTGTGTATAGTATATTTTGAGTACTGTCTGCCAGTTTAATCACATTTAGGTATTGTTGTATGTAATTGGTTGTATTTGACAATCTTGTACAATATATTCTCTTAAAAGGTCAAAAACGAAATCATCTAATGTCTTGATGATTTGGTTACAGTTGGATTAAAGGACTTGAAATAGCTGCAGTTGGTGTCTTGATTTTTTTTCTCTACCTGTTTTATACAATCAATGGGTGGACCACACTGTTGTTGGCCTTCCGCAAATGTACAGTATGTGTTGTCTCGCTTTTTTCTTTTATGTCTTGTACTTGGTTTGATGATAGAAATAATATATTGTAGCAGCGCTACTACTACCACCTGCTGATCAAGAAACAGAATCGTTGTGAATGAGATGGGCCCCATACTAATGGATAAGGACCATTGGGAACCCCAGCAAAGGCAGGTCAGCTTTCTGCCCTGTCTGACATGACGAGAAGCCTATAGTTGACTTGTCTACAGAGGGTGACACAGAGGGCAGCCAGCTCAGACAGTAGCTGATGGCATGAATGACTGAATAGTGTGTGTGTGTGTGTGTGGGGACAACTGGACACAGAGGACTCTGTCGTTTTTAGATGAGTGATGGCCCCTGAAAGACTACACCAGACGACTAGCATCTTCCCCATTTAAGGAACAGAATAAACCCACTGCAGCCCCTCCTCTGCTCCACACTACCACCTCATTCAGCTCCAATCTAGGTAGGATTTCCTTTCACCATTAGGAAGTGCATTGTCCTGCTCTGGGAGTGAAGTGACAGGACCCTGTGATTGCTCCGAAAAGAAGGGTAGCATTGTATTGAGCCAGCTCTTGTTTTGTTATAAGCATTGCAGGAAGAGATGAGCATTGGCTCGAGACAGATGAGGAAATTACATATTTAATAGCTCCTACCCATTTGGTAAAAAGCATTCATAGAATCTACAGTATTGCACTTTGCTGTTACACTGGTAAACCAACCATATTACCATGATAAGTCAATTAAAATGCTTTGAATGTTAAAAAGAATCGATCCACAAGCAAACTTTTAAATCAACACTGCCCCCATGTGGTTTCAAAGGTCAAACCAATTCACACCAAACACATTGCCATAGTTTAAGCCATTTGTGTTAATTTCTTTTAAGGACATTGACCTAATCTAGGGTCTCCCCAGAAGCAAAGATTTGAGTTACAAAGATATCTAGTTCAAGGGTTCCCCCAGAAGCAAAGATGAGTTTTTTTAAAAAAAATCTACGAGATTGTAGATCTATTTTTGAAAAGCCAAAGTATAAAATAGTTACGTTTTATTAATGGGATACATGAAATAAACAAGCAATAAGACATTTTAAACCATCTAATCAGAACAGTATTAACTTTATTTGTACGAAATATTCCAAGAAATCATATAATAAGCGGCAAAAAAAGCAGAATAAACATCAATAAGGACAGGACAACAATTAAACAAAGTGTGCCGTTTTCAGCTCCTCTGGCCATTTTAGATGAGTTAACAGCAATAAGAGCAGAACAATAACAAAACATTAAACAGCAGCAATAAGAGCCGAACAACAACAAAACAGCAGGACAATAATATGATGATCTCGTTTTCAACTCCTCTGGACATTTGTGATGAGTTCGTTGCAGACCTTACTAAGCTCTTCAAACTCTTTTCCCTGAGGTACAGAGAATGGTGAGAAAAAGGCAGAAAACATAAGTAGATATCTTCAGATTATTACAAACAGTTGTGAGTAGATCATCAACTAATTTCACGACATTTTTATTCTGCTTAACAGTGTTCACTTACTTTCTGGTCAAGGCTCTTTTCCAGAGACTGGACCTTTAGCTGCTCCATGCGACCCTGGGCTTGAAGTCCCGCCATCTCAGCCTTGAACTTTGACCGCACCTCAAAAATCTGTTTATTTGCCCTGAAAACAGCACAAGCGCAGGCAGTTTACAAAACCAGTGTCTTGGCAGGGCTCATACAATAAACAGAATGGTAGTAGATTCTAGTAAATCTTACATCTCAATTTTCTCCTCTGCATGTTTCTTCAGTGTCTGATAGCGCTGCTCCTCCTTTTTGATCCTGGCCAGGGCATCCTGAGCGCATGCTTTTAGAGTTTCTTCATTCTAGTAGTATAAATCAAAATTGTGTCATAACAAAAATTACGGTTAAAAGCAAAACCTTTTCTGTACTTTTCAAACCCGGGCCGGCTATGCAAGGACTGAGCCTTAATGGTATGTGCTCTTCTAGGTAGGTGAGCCCAGGCAAACGTCACCCACATTCCTAGTCTCTGTGCAATGTGTACAACTGTAGTCCTGGGGTTCTCGAAGATGGCATACTCATTTCCTGTTCTGGATCATTTTGGGTTGCGCATGCTTATCCGACCATTGAACAGACATGCTGAAACAACGATCGGATTAAGGTTGGCGAACATGCGCTGCTCCGTGCTTGCGGCTATGGTTAGGGTTTGAGGTAGGTTGTCGTTCTAATGACAGTCGGGCCAATAGTATGTGGAAACTAAAGCCTGTACCGGGTGTACCCGATCATTTTACCATAGCTTTGTTTGATTGGGTCTGCAGCAGATTTGAACTGGAAACACATATCAGGTGCTATGTGTTTCCACTTTCAGTTCAAATCTGTTGCAGAGCCCATCAAATCAAAGATCAGAATTTACAATTGACATTAAGAGACTCACGCAGACACACGCAGACACACACACACAGGAAATCAAATAAGTTGGCTAGGAAACGGATCAGAATATGATGCGTGTTAAACATTGGATATGTTCAGCATGACCTCCAAGTCATGCTGTGATGATTATTACTCACCTTTCTGCAACCTGCAATGACCTCCTTATATTTGTCCAGTCTCTTTAAGACTTCAGAGAAAGACCTCTCCAAGTTACTCAGCTCGGTTTGCACTTGTTCCTTCTCCTGCAAGGCCTCCCTCAAGGCCTCCCTGAGGCGTGTTTCCATCTTCTGGCGGTCTCCCTCTTGTGCAGCTGGTAGAATGAGGAAAGATTGACAGAGACAAACAATGATCCATAAAGATGGGGATAGTACACGTTCACAGAACCCTGCCATCAAATACAAATTCGGTTTCAATAACTTACATCTCATCTTTGCACTTGAGCTCTCGAGTTCAGAAATGATTATCCTGTGCAAGAAATTGAAAAATTGCTTAAAATGTACATGAATAAAATTGATAAAGTAGCAAATAACAGTAATAAATGGCTCACTTCTTGTCCTCAGATTCTTCAAAAAGCTTGTCATATTTTGCTTTCCATTGCTTATCTTTTTCATTTGCCTGTTGAATAAATATACTCTATTGTTAGAATCAGTGTATGTCTGAATTTAATTAATCTAATTCTTTCATACTCAAGACATTAACTTGAGACAATGAGAATGAAATCAGCTCTTAACTTACCAACATCTGAACCAACGCAATGGCTTGATCCATGTCTTTCTGACTGTATTTCAACATTTCAACAATTGCATCCTCTGCATTTGTTGGCTGGGGAAGAGGAGCGACTCTGCACACAGGCATTTCAGAATCCTGGTCCCAGACCACAATCTAAATACAAATTAGAGTTTACATAGGCTGATTCAACAGCTTTGAGGCAACACAAATTAACTCCATTTAATGTTAAAATCCCATGAATTTCAGAGTTTGAGATTTCTAAAATTGTAATGCAGCTGGTGGAATTTTAAAGCTTTTGCAAATCAACTGAAATGCAAAAACAAAAGTAAGAAAATAAATGCAAAATGTATTAGTAATTAGTTCAGTAATCTGCGGAGTGGAGAACTGATGTGATTTCCCATTTCTGTTCCATCCCAAGGTTAAACCGCTTCCCGCCGACCTTTACCGTCACATTCCTTCGTGGCTAGCAGAAACATTGTCTAAAGTGTTTTACTGATGGGGTAGACCATTTTAGTGATGTACAATTTAAGAAGAAAGAAGTGATGGATGATCCAGGAAAAAAGAAGGCTCTTGCATATATTGCAGGAATGGTTCAAGTATGACTAATTACAGTGGCAAATGTGACAGGTGACTTACTGATTCTATGACATCAACTAGCTTGAAATCATCTCTTGATTGTGAAGAATTTGTATCGGCAATCTGTGGAGCTTCCAAACTGAAAAGAAATCAAACAGTTTAATTCATTGACTGGCTTTAAAGTAAAGACTATTTGATCTGGCGGGTGAGGTTGGTGCAACATACCGTGAAACAAAGGGGGCTAGACGAGGGATAGGATTCTGTGCACCAGGGCCCACTGCCTTTTGTGGGCTCTCTTTCAACAGGGGGTCAAACTTAAGGTAGAGAGACTGTTTCCTTAATGCAGATTCCTTGAACTGTTAACAGCAGATTAGCAAACAAAAAACACATTTAAATTTAGTAAGTACAAAAGTACAAGAAAAAAAGAAGAAGAAACATGAGGGCAACACTCACGCTGCCAGTCCCACATTGTTCCAGGTAGTCCATTTGACCATCAAAGTCATTTGCCATGACTAGGGAAAAGATAACATAGCAAATTAAAGAGGATAAATTCAGGTAGCTTATATTCAATGTATGGAAGAGAACATTTATATTTTTTAATATACAAATAAGTCCTCAAATGTACCACTTGAGAATACAAAAGATAAGTAAACATTCAATGTCTGTAGGTTGAATACAAGTGTCCTAAAATGTGAGACAATATGACTTACACATGGTTCCAGGAACAAACTCGTCACTGGGTTCCAGCAGCCCAGTCTGTGAGTTCTGATCAAGGTGACCCAGTGTAATGAATTCAGGAGTACTAAAGACAGGTTGCTCAGTCTCAGGCTGAAATCCCAAGTCAGGGCCAGGGGCAGTCTCCATCTTCTCATCAGTCGTCACGTTATTCTAAAAATAAAACAAAAAAAGATAGGCTTATAATCAGTGGTGGACAAAGTACAGTGGTGGACAAAGTAACCCCACAAATATTACTCAGTAAAATTTCTACTTGAGTTAAAGTACCTGCTTAAAAAATAAATAGAAGTATTCAAAGATGCATGCTTTTACAAAGTACTCAGTAGAACTCAAAGTACGTTTTCATATCAAAGCAATAATAATGGTGACATTTTCACAAAAATGTAAAGTGGTTTATAATTTAAGTAAATACTTTACTTTCTCCTTTCCTAGAAATGTAGTGGAGTCAGTACAGTGTGTCAAAATACAAAGACTCAAGTTAAGTACAGATATTGGGGGTGGGGCCACTGGGGGGGTTGTTAGTGTCCACCTCTGCTAATGCTTTGACTGTCCAGCTGTAACAGCAGATTATTACATAAAAATAAATTAAAACGGTGCCAATGACTAGTAAACTAAGTATGCACCCCGCTCAATCTTGGGAGTTCAGAACTAAGTGTGCAAGGAGACAAAAAAATATATTCAACTAATAGATGTTAAGATCATTCATTACTTCTTTCAATGCAACAGGAGTGGGTCCATCAATCTTTTGGATGTCATCTTTCTCATCTCCGGTACTACAGAGAGCAAAGCCAAGACACACACGTAAGCTGGAATACTGTTAACACATAGCATTTTGTGCTTCAAAACTTGCATTGGTCAGATCAATTAGATTGCCTTTTAGGCCTAAACCGCACTAATGCAACTCCTTGGAACTGCCATTGGGGATAATAGTTTCATGCAACTACTCACAAACGTTTGGTTGCAAGGAGTTGCATATCATTGGTGCAGTTTAGGCCTTAGAGTTATTTTTTTTAAAAGGCCAACATACCACACAGGAGTGGGAATCTCTTTAACTGGAGTTGGTGCCTTGCCCAGAATGCCCACAGGACTGGACTTCTCCCCAGATGTTGGTGAATTGTTCATTTTTGCCATTTTTCCATTTGTGCCAAAGGGATTGAAGTTTGGGTCATCAAACTTGTCAAGTTGAAAGGAGTAAGAAGACTTTGGAATAGGAGCCATATCGACGTCATCGGCCACAGGCTTGACTGGAGATTCTTTTGGTGGGGTGGGTTCCTTCTTTTCAGGTGCAGGCTTTCTCTCCGTCGATTTCAAACCAGGTGGCTTTTTACTAAACCTTTTGGGTGGCGGCTTCCGTTTGACTTCAATACCATCGTCAAAATTGAACTCAAGTTTCACTGGGACTTCGTTAAGAGGAGCATCAGTTGTTTGAGACACCGATTCATCCTTTGTTGGTTTAAGGGTGTCAGATACGGCAGTGGCTACCGGCTTCTCTGGTACATCTACACTATTTATGCTTTCCAGGACCTTAAGAGGAGCACCAGTGGGTTGGGACATGAAGTCATCCTCCGTTAGTTTAGGCGTGTCGGATACCACTGTGGCCACCAGCTTTGCAGGTACGTCTACCTTGTTTACGCTTTCCATATCCGGTGGGTCACTGCATGGCACTTTTTTCCCAACCTGAGGAGAATTCTGCATTTTTGAGCCTCCCGTCATGAAAGGATTGACTGAATCCAAGTTGTCAAAATCAAAATTGTAAGAGCCCTTGGGTGGCAGAGGAGCATCTTCTACAGAATAATTGGCTGTAGCTTCTTCTGGAATGACAGTGGAAGACATAGCAGCAGGCGTTTCCTCATCGGTTATGTTGGACGATGAATGTTGTTCCTTGTCAGCCGTTTGTTTCGACACTATGACCACACTGCTATCCGTGGAGTGTGTGTCTGTAGACATATTAGCAAGTGAATTTTCCATAGAGGGGGTGATAGGAAGTGTATCATCCAGTACCATTTCGGTTTGAGAAATCTCCCGTGACACATTCTCTGGTATTCCACATTGAGGTACTTTTGTGCCTGCAGGGACGTCTTCAAGAGCAGGCCTGGTTGGAGAGTTAGGGACTTTAACAGACGCCTGAAATGGATTTATGGCATCCAAGTTGTCCAAATCAAAGTTGTAGCCACCCTTGCTTTGTATGGGCATGTCATCAAGATTAGGTGATAACTCTGTGTGGACAAATTGAACAAGGGATGCACTTCATTAGCTAAGCAGTTCGGAAAGAAAAATAAGAGGTGCAAATGCTACGATATTCATATCTGGATGTTTTACCAATTTTGGGCCTGTCAACTGACGTAGTGACATCCTGAGGCAAAGTACTATAAGATACAAAAGAGAACAGATTAGCCATCGTAATAGTTTTGTCAACACAATATTACTCATAAGAAACTGAAGATTTACCTTGAGTTAGTCAACTGTAAGGACTCCATTGCTTTTGTGCACTCATCCAGGCAACCCTGGATTCTTTTGCCAGTCTTTGAAGGGGATACAATTCTTTTGGTGAAAGGGTCTCTTCTTGGAGTCTGAAAACAAACCTGGATTGACGTATAATAATCAGTGTAGTATAGCTGGTTAACTGGAACTTTAAATTCAAACTAAAATGTTGTGTTCCCTGCAATCATCTTTCTAATCAGTGTGAAATCTCTCTATACATTTTAGCACTTTGAGTAAAGTGCATTATAATAAAATGTATTACTAAAGTTTGACCATATTATAATAATAGTAGTGACAGAAAACTAAAAAAAAAGAATGGAGCACATTACTCTCATTAAAATCTTAAACACTACTTGAGTAAACATAATAAAGATAAATAAATAAAATACAGTCACTGCTTAAGACTAAGAAAAAAAATGTTGTAGGATAACTTAAGGGTACACATCCTGACCATCATTTAAGCAAGATAGGTAAACTAGAAAAAGTGCCCTTCTGGGCACAGGTCTCCACCAGGAGGATAGGAGTGTGTGTGATGTTTGGCAAAATGTTTAGGAGTGATATAAACATGTTTGTTTGTTTTTTGCAACAATTTTCTTCATTTTGTTGAGGAAATGCAGAGCCAGATCACTCATAGCATCTCTGAGGATAGAATTCTGGATGAGCAGGACATGTGCAGCATTTTGTACAAAACGGGCCACTCCTGAAAACTTTGGAAGGCAATCTTAGCCAATCAGTGTAGAATCTGAGAAAGCAAACAGACTTGTCTTGATCACATGACTACAGAGATCATGTATACCGATTTGCATGAGATTTGGATGAAATCTGTGCGACTAATATAAACAATGTGTTTTGCAGAAATCGGCCTCATGGTGGCGCTATAACCGGCAGATGTGGAGGGATGCAGGGAAAATGTTTTTCCATGGCCTCTAGGGAGTGTGCATACAAAGTTGTACACAGATCGATGCAGTTATAGGTAAAAACAGGAATTGCCCTGTTATAGCGCCACCATGAGGCTGGTTTGGAAAACAAATTGTGTCATGTCGTCCTCAGCCTAGTGGAAATGTGCGTGTATAATTTCACGGAAATTCCACACTGTGTTTGTGATTTGTGGCATTTTGTTGGAAACGGACCAATCATGTAAGCGAATCTTAGCCAATCAGGAAGGAAGATGGGAAATGGTGCAGATCCGTGTTGATCACATGACTATGGAGATAGTGTATACCGAATTGTGTGATGTATGGATAAAATGTGTACGAGTAATCTACAGAAATGTGTTTTGCCTAAATCTGCCTCATGGTGGCGCTATAACAGGCCGTTGAGGAATATTTGGGGCAACGGTGCCGGAGATTAGCTGGTAACAGACGGAAGGAAGGAAGGACGGACGGACGCACACACACACACGGACGTGCAAAACATACTCTCTCCCCATGCCTTCGGCCTGGTGGAGACAAAAAAGGGTTTTGAAACTTTACAGTACATAAAAAAATAGGCAACTCAATTATGTACCTTTACTCCCTTTGCTACGGTCTTGCTGGGCAGGTTCTCCGACTGTCGCAGAATGGAGGGTCTCCCAGTCGGCTGATCCAAAGCAAAGGCGTCCAGGACTGAATCGATGTGCTTCGCTTCAGGACAGGGACTTTGGTTCTCATCATTCACAACAGTTGCCATCCTGTTTTAAAGGGAGATGGAGAGCTAAGTGGGTGCATTGAACTTCTGACAAAATCCTCCACCTGGAGTGGAGACTAGCCCAAGGTTTAGACTCTCGTAGAGGGTTTTTTCGATTCTGATTCGATTCGTTAGAATCGGAAAAAAAACTCTACAAGAGTCTAAACCTTGGGCTAGAGTGGAGACCATGTGAGCATCATGCAATGATGCTCACATGGTATAATATCCACTTACATCTGCAGCTCATCGTCTGCTGCAACAGCACAGCAGTGCCGATAGCCTGATACACATTGTAACATGGTGAATTTCAGATACAGCCGGTGAGTCGGGATTACACACTTCTTAATCTTTATAATAACAGGATATTTCAGAACACAAGCGGCCCGATTTGATCACTCACTTTATATTTTGAAGTTCGTGGTCAGAGTGAGGACCATTAAACACAGGAGTGTCCAGTGGGGTGATCAGTATCTGACAGACGTCAGAATAGATACAAATAAATTAGTTTAAAAAAAAATCATCTTCCTTGTTCAAGGCTAAAGATATTATTAAAGTTATGTTTTTCAATTACATTTTCTCTATAATGTTACCCTGGTGGATTAGATGGTGGGTTTCATGCTACTCTGGATTCCCTGATTTTATTTACTAGTAAACTGCTGATCATGGGCTGACCTTAGTAGAGGAGGTCCATAGCCTCCTGCACTTTACTCAATGTCTGCCATTGCTAATCCCCATTCCCCAATCTTTCCTCCGTTGACAAACGACAAAGGCGTCAGAAACGTTCATTACTTATTGGTTTAATGTAAACAAATGTGGCAATTTGCAAATGTAGACCTTTGGAAATACATCAAATTAACGAGGCACTGGCGTTAAAGCCTGATTTCTTAGAAAAATAGCCGAAGTTGTTGTGAGAACAGCTTTTTTCGGTGCGCCATACCGTCGTGAGCCGAAAGCACAGCAGTATACAACAACGTCATTCCTTTTAGCATGTAGAAGTTATAAAATACAATGCGTACTTTAAAACTGCATTTTAAACCACCTACCTCAAACTAGAAGCGGGTGGTTAAATGTATACGTCCTTCCAACCAAAGTGATTTGATCCAGTGACTGTGACAACAATAAAGTGACAATGTTAAAACGCGTTTGAAATGCCCTCCTCTAACTCTTCTTCCAGCATAAACGGTTACAAGTTTAAACGTCAAACTGACCAATGAGATCGTTAGATCTCTTAGCCACGAGCGTTAGGAAAATGCACTTCCTTGTGAAACAGCCAATAGCGTTTCGGGCGGATATGACTCAATGTTTTCTTATTACAAACCCCCAAACAAATGTATTTTTGACACAAATTAACAACACAACTGTAGAGTATTTTTGCGAACAAAGAAAACAAACAAACAAAAAATACGTACACCGTACGCTTAATAAACCACGTGGGTAATATTCATATATATATCAATTTATACAACATTTTAGCATCAATTGATTAAATATATTGCAATAGATGCAAGAATTATTTGGGCTTGCATCCTTTGCATTAATGCCATCTTTTAATAGTGTCTTCGTTGATAATCTACATTTGCACGGACCGGTATCAATTCTGATACAATCAGAGACTTAACATTTTCATATAATATGCATTTGACTTCTCTGGGGATTTATAAATCTGTAGGAGCCAAAGTTCTGTCTGACAATGTAATGTAATATTGATTATATCTTGGCTCCCCAATTTGGGGACCCCCCCAAAGTCCCCATATATATTTTGGAATTCCAGCAAGTTGGTAGCAATTTAATCATTTGCACACACACACACACACACACACACACACACACACACACACACACACACACACACACACACACACACACACACACACACACACACACACACACACACACACACACACACACAATATACTGTACATTAACCTCGCATCACCAGGCTTTCCAATTCTTGATGAATTCCTGATGAATTCCTGTTCTGTTCTTTGGCCTATTTGTAAACTACGTCTCTAAATGTTTTGATGATTTGAACATGCGGTGGACCCTCTTGTAAACAAGTGTAATGCTTTATTGGGTCGTCCACTCACAGTAACAGTCTTTGTATTGAGTTGTGCTTGAAATGTACTGTAATTCTGCAAACTGTTAATAAATATTTCAATTAAAAAAAAAACTGAACTGTACATAAATATTGTAACAATTGTAAAGTTGACCAGCGGGTGGCGGTAATGCCACCGGCAACATCTATTTCGTCTACCGGAAGATGTGGTGCGTGCTTATATATTGGGTGCGTGGCGTGCCCGCCAATTTCGAGGGGAAGTAAACAACTCTCAGCAAGTCTGTCCGCAGGACTACGTCCGACTAGTCTACTATAGTCGATAATGCTCAACTCTCTTTCTGTTCATGATTATCTGTCTGTCTGAGGTAGAACGAAGTGACTTATGATGGCTGCGAATTTGAAAGGTAACAGTATGCTTAATATCTTGGAGAGTCTCTTCTGGTGACTACTGTACAGACAGTACAGTACACTCTTAACTGCCCTGTCTTTCTACATTTTCTCTGACAGCATCTGCCGATTCTTCGCTGGTTGCCAACAGGTACTGTTCGCATGTTGATAATGTTTCATAATCACATTTGGAGAGACAAATTTGCAGTACTATTAAGTAAGCTGCCTGCTTTATCAAATTGTTATCAATCAAGGACCGCTGTCTGTGAGTGAAATGAAAGTTTGATTGATGCATTGCACATCCATGAGTCAAACGACTGACTGATGTGCATACAGGTGCTTTATGCATGCTTCACAAGCAGATTTCTCTTGGCCTGCTGTATGATGGTAGCAGGTTCGATTCGTTGATGTATGAAAATGACACTCCTGGCCTAAGATTTAGACTCTCGTAGATGTATCGATTCTGACATTTTCAAAGATTGAAAGTGTCAGAATTGATAGTCTAAATCTTAGGCTAACACACTCCAAGATTATTTGAAGTCGCTAAGAATATAATCTATTGTTGCAGCTACACTAACCGATTATTTTATTAGTACAATTTCACTGGATACATTTTCTGCCAAATCAATTCTTCAACAACTTGTTCAACTCTTACCTTTTAAATATTATTTTCATATACATTTATTTTGTGGTAATACAGTGCAGACGGTGATTCCATAAAAGTGTTTGTGCGGGTGCGACCCCTGACCCATGGCACCGGGCTGACCACAGATGCAGTTCAGAATCTGTGTCTCACGGTTACCTCACCCAACACCATCCGCCTGCACTCGAAACCAGAGCCACGCACTTTCACCTATGATCATGTTGCTGATATGGACACATCTCAGGTTGGTGCCACATCATGGTCACAGCCAGGTTTTATATCCGCATATTTATCTGTCAATATACTGACAGGGTACTTAAGGCTCATTCATAGTCTGGAATTTGACCACCCTAACTAGTACAGTGGGAAGAGGGGGGTATCATGCACCCCCCGGAAATATACTTCTAATCAGTGTTTTCTTATTGGAAAAAATGTGCTGAAAATGATGAGCTATGATAAAAAGTTGTCAAAATGTCCCACCTACCTCAAAACCCCCTTTTTGGTATATGGCTCTGGCAAAATTGTGTAAAGGCAAATATTAATTCACTAAAATTACATAAATAGACATGGAAGTCTGAAATTTGTCATGGAGTATCCTGACACATAGGGGTAAGTAGAAGAATAGGATTTGGGGGGTTGCTACCATTATAGTTTTAAATATGACCTACATTATCCCCAGAAAAACAAAAAAAGATGCTGTCCGCTTGACTAATAACAACAAAGATGGTTATTTTCCAACACATTATGGTGAAAATCACTGCCTCACTTGTATATAGAAAACTTCCCATATCCCTAAGCTTCATTTTGAGCCCAAGATAACCTTTCTATCTTGAAAATTACTCTTTCTGTAGCCAAAACTCTGAACTACCGGTATACCTCAAATCGGTGAAAATTGTATATTCAGTCAGTATCAGCTATACATTTGGAATGAATTAATGAATAACTGAGTTTGAACTGACTCCACATTATGGAATATTCCTTACTTAAATAAGCTATGTTAAAAAGTTGGCAAAGTGTCCAATCTACCATTTTTATGCAAATGAGTGCCTCCATTATCAAAATAATCGATTTTCACTATATCTCAGCCAATACTGCACTTAAATGAACAAATACGGTGTCTAGACCTATGTGTTGAGGGTCGAGGATCTCAGTGAAACTATTCTTAAAGTGACTACATGTGGCATGCTGGTGTGCAAATCAGTGCCGATGAAATCAATTCCTCGTCGCCGGCTTCTTGTGCATGCTTTCCAGTGTCAAGGAGATCAAGCAGTGAGGTTGGTATAGGACTGCACCACAGGACACACTGGATTCAAAAACTATTTGGTTTTCAACAATCCCTGCCCTTCATCATAGGGTTTTGGTTTTTCCACCATAGCTTCATCAGCTCGCTTGTATAAGGCAACGGTGGCTCTCTTCAGAGCAGAGTAGCATGTAGGAAGGCGAGCCAGGTCAACTTTAGATTTAGAAATGAGTTTGTCATCTGCCCCACCACTCTTTCACTGAAGACTCACAATTTAAATAGCATATATTCTGAGCCTAGCCAAGCCATATGACCCATAGGGCAGGAGCCTAACAAGTACACTCCCTGGCATGACTAGTATGTTGCAGGGACTTACCCCAATCCAACCCTTTGGTATTCCCCGGCTGGGGATCGAACCCCTGACTATCCAGTCTCAGGGCGGACGCTCTAACTACAAGGCCACTGAGCTGTTGATGATATCCAGAGCTTCTTACGGGTGTGTAACTTTAGAGTGTACAAAATGGAACCAAATGGACCTGTAAGTAAGCCTTGTGTAGCCATGAGGCCCATAGGGCAGAAGCCTATCTCCTGTTTCTGTAGTATGAGGTAGCTTGATGTACAAGTACACCCCCTGGACATGACACTAGTATGTAGCAGGGACATGTCCGACTTACCGACTGAGTCTTTGGTATGACCCGGCCGGGGATCGAACCCCGACCTCCCAGTCTCAGGGCGAACGCTCTGACTACAAGGCCACTGAGCTGTTGACATCTTACTGGTGTGCAATTCTGAACGTACAAAATGGAACCAAATGGACCCGTAAGTGTTATGGGGGTCCTTGAAATGTGCCTTGTGCTACACTATCTCCGATTCTTAAACGGGTCTCATGGTCGCAGGCAACGTATTCTTCTCCAAAGTTGAACGTTGCCGCCACTGTTGAAGCAGCCATACACTACACAGGTTTATCCTGATGTTCTGGGCATCTTTGTAAAGTTAGTGTTATTAAAAAGCAGGTAAAAGAGTAACGTTTCAGCACTCTATTTGGTCTCTCTATCCATTCAATGTAGTAGAAGAGCCGACTGTTATGTCGTCTCCGTCCACAGGAAATATGTTGCCTGCGACCATAAGACCCGTTTCTGAATCGGTCTATATGGAACAGATCCTTAATCAGTATAGTTGCAGCAATTCATCTGTCTGCTGTATGGACAGAGTTGTGAGTCTTCAGTATGGTAAATGGTGCATTTATATAGCGCCTTTATCCAAGACGCTTTACATAGATTGTGCATTACATTCACCCATTCAAACACATTCATACACCGATGGCGGCGGAAACCATGCAAGGCACCAACCAGCACATCAGGAGCAATTAGGGGTTCAGTGTCTTGCTCAAGGACACTTCGACACTAACTCTGGGGGAGCCAGGGTTTGAAATGGCAACCTTGCGGAAGTTGCGGTTACCATCCGGCCACTCTACCCCTGAGCCACTGCTGCCCCAGTGGACTTCACCCGTGCCAAGTTGCTGCAGACAATGGTGGGGGCAAATGACAAACTCACTTCTTAAATCTAAAGTTGACCTGGCTCGTCTTCCTCCATGCTACTCTGCTCTGAAGAGAACCACTGTGTTGCCTTATACAAGCGAGCTGATGAAGCTATTGTGGAAAAACCAAAACCCTATGAAGGGCAGGGATGGTTGAAAATCGAAGGGTTTTTAAATCCAGTGTGGTCCTGCGGTCCAGTCCTACCAACCTTTGATCTCCTTGTCATTGGAGACCATGGACAAGAAGACGAAGAAGACTGATTAATGTGACTGCATTTTTTTCTTTATGGTGCAGGCTAGTGTATAGGGTGGTCACTGTTGCTTACATTTTTGCCTTTGAGTGTGTATATGATGGAATACTGTTACAGGATTGTGTGACTGTTTGTATTTTATACTGCATAGTGCAGGCCATTCTATAGTGTGTATACTGCCGCCTAGTATTGTTCATACTGAGGATGTTTTTTGTGTGTGATGTTATGCTACAGTATATATATTCTAAATTATAAAGCTAGCATAAAAACACAGCACCTGTCTAGATACCTTATTTGTAAAGTTATATGCAATATTGGTATCTCTTACTTGGTATAAATGTGACTTTATTGTAATGGCAGCACTGATTTTTACACCAGCATGCCACGGGCACATGTGGTCACTTTAAGAATAGTTTCACTGAGATCCTTGACCCTCAAAACATACAATCATACAAGTATAGACACCTTATTTGTTCATTTAAGTGCAATATTGGCTGAGATATAGTAAACATCGATTGTTTTGATAATGGTGACACTCATTTGCATAAAAATGGTAGAGTGGACACTTTGACAACTTTTTAACATAGCTTATTTAAGTAAGAAATATTCCATAATGTGGAGTCAGTTCAAACTCAGTTATTCATTCATTCATTCATTCCAAATGTATAGCTGATACTGACTGAATATACAATTTTCACCGATTTGAGGTATACCGGTAGTTCAGAGTTTTGGCTACAGAAAGAGTAATTTTCAAGATAGAAAGGTTATCTTGGGCTCAAAATGAAGCTTAGGGATATGGGAAGTTTTCTATATACAAGTGAGGCAGTGATTCTCACCATAATGTGTTGGAAAATAACCATCTTTGTTGTTATTAGTCAAGCGGACAGCATCTTTTTTTGTTTTTCTGGGGATAATGTAGGTCATATTTAAAACTATAATGGTAGCAACCCCCCAAATCCTATTCTTCTACTTACCCCTATGTGTCAGGATACTCCATGACAAATTTCAGACTTCCATGTCTATTTATGTAATTTTAGTGAATTAATATTTGCCTTTACACAATTTCGCCAGAGCCATATACCAAAAAGGGGGTTTTGAGGTAGGTGGGACATTTTGACAACTTTTTATCATAGCTCATCATTTTCAGCACATTTTTTCCAATAAGAAAACACTGATTAGAAGTATATTTCCGGGGGGTGCATGATACCCCCCTCTTCCCACTAGACTAAACCCGGAGCTGAAATAACGTTGAGCGGTGGTGAGTAAAAACAGAGAAGGGCTGGGGCGGTGGCAGTGGTTTGCTCTTCACCGCAGCTCGTGTCAATGGGATGAATATAGAGTTGCAATACCCTCCATTGACTCCCCACTCATCATATTGCGTTTGCGATCTGCTGGTCTTAAACGACGTTAAACTCACCAACATTGCAGCTGTAGTCCAAGCTTGAATTATGCTCTTTCAGTCTGCCGAGCTTGTTTTTCATAAAAATCCCCCGTAGACATGTTATGAGCTACTTTCTGTCCAAAATATTCCACAAGTGATATTCCTGCCGTAATATTCAACCTGCCGTAAAACAAGATGTGTGGGAGAGCGCTTGTTTAATAGAAGGCCGTGCGTGACGGGGCGTCGCACTGCGTCGGCCTCTTCTTTGGGTGTCTTACCTGCGCAGGTAAGATTCTATTAAACAAGCGCTCTCCCACACATCTTGTTTTACGGCAGGTTGAATATTACGGCAGGAATATCACTTGTGGAATATTTTGGACAGAAAGTAGCTCATAACATGTCTACGGGGGATTTTTATGAAAAACAAGCTCGGCAGATTGAAAGAGCATAATTCAAGCTTGGACTACAGCTGCAATGTTGGTGAGTTTAACGTTGTTTAAGACCAGCAGATCGCAAACGCAATATAATGAGTGGGGAGTCAATGGAGGGTATTGCAACTCTATATTCATCCCATTGTAAAAAAATAGAGTTGCAAATTGTGGCTACGAAAATCCATACTATGAATAACGCTTAATCTGACATATGAAATTAGGGGGTATCTACGTATTATTATTATTAATAATATATTTTTTAGGTTGCTCTTTAAGAACTACTACCTAACTTTGACTATAGACTGGAGTGGCTTTAACCTGATTTCTAACCGGAATCTTACCTGCAATCTTATATTTCCTTTTGTATGTCTTCAAATGCCCTTTTTTATGACGTCTTTCCACCCTCTTAATGAAAATGCGCTATACAAAAAGACATACAGTGCCTATATAAATCTTAATGTACTTCTCATTGCCAACAGGAATCTGTGTTTTCCTGTGTAGCAAAGAACATTGTGGAGTCTTGCGTGAATGGATACAACGGCACGATTTTTGCCTAGTGAGTATTTTATGTCTCTTATAATATGCTAAACTAAATGGTGGGTACAGTTTGAGATACAACAACCCTGCACAGGATTAGTCTTTTCATTTGGTTCTTTTGCTTTTGCAGTGGACAAACTGGCTCAGGGAAAACGTTCACTATGCTAGGTGAGATTTGATATTTCTTTTACTTATCGTCTGTCAGTTTTGACTATGTCAATATGTCATTGTCTACTCTGTTCAGAGTTTTGGCCATATATAGTATGAACATAAACCAATTTTGATGTATCCAATGATTGCTTTTTATGTTTTGATTTTGTGCATGTTTATTATTCATAGTCATTAAAGCTGAAATCATAATCATTACACAGGTAATAACTCATGGACATAGAATTTCATTAAAAATGTTCCCATTAAATGTGGTTTTCTCTCTCTCTAGGCCCACCTGACTCTGATCATTTCACTGATGAACTGAGGGGTGTAATTCCTCGAAGTTTTGAGTATTTATTTTTTCTTATCAACAGAGAAGTGAACAAGGTGGGTGGAATCCTTGAACAGAATTCCCACATGATACTGTAGTCACCGTCATTCTAATGCGATGACATGAATTATAATTAGCTGGGAAAGTACAAGTTACTTATTTTGATTTTTTTGAGCTAAATTGCTTTACCTCTTTTTTTTGCCACAAAGTCTGAGAAGACCAAGACCTTCCTGTGCAAATGTTCATTCATTGAAATCTACAATGAGCAGATCTATGATCTCCTGGACAGCGCCTCAGCCATGCTGTTCCTTAGGGAGGACATCAAGACGGGTGTGTTTGTTGACGGTGCTGTGGAAAGGTTTGTCACATCAGCTGTGGAAGCTTATCAGGTAGGAAGTCACTCACACCGTGTTTCATTGAAGTAATGATACAAGGCAGCACCAAAGCAACGTCGCTACATTTCTGTCTTAGGTACTGTCAATGGGCTGGCGTAATCGAAGGGTGGCCTCCACATCCATGAACCGAGAGTCTTCAAGATCCCACGCTGTGTTCACCATGACGGTGGAGTCCAAGGAGTCCATAAATGAGGTGGTGAACATTCGAACATCTCAGCTGAACTTGGTGGATCTGGCAGGGTCGGAGAGGCAGAGAGACACACACACAGACGGTTCAAGACTGAAGGTGATGCCCCAATGGCCCTACCCTGAATTATGCTCTGCAGTTGTTTTTGAGTTTCTTATTCTTTTTCCTCTTCTTTCAGGAGGCCAGCAGCATCAATCGCTCCCTTATGAGCCTCGGTCAGGTGATCATGGCACTGGTTGATGTTTCCAACGGGAAGAACAGACATATCTGCTACAGGGATTCCAAACTCACCTTCTTACTAAAGGTCAGTGCCCAGTTCCTCAAATGCTTTCTCATGAATTCAGTTTTTAGTGTTATGGTTCGACATTCTGTCCATACTCGCCCATCAATATGTGTTTGTTGTGTTTCCTGACTTCGCTCTGAATGTACAGGAACATGGTACTTACTGTAAGCCTACCTGTCCTATAATATTGCAATATTTTCATTATCCTGCTATTTCATGGTCTCATTTCATTAGTAGATAATATATAATTTTTTCACATTATCTAATTTGCATATCGAACCTGGGACACGCTGTCAGGCTTGCATTGCAGCCTAGGGTGCCTGGACCATTTTGTGGCCTGGTCAAAAATAAGTAATTTTAACACAAGAAGTAATGTGTTGACAGATTGTCTGTAGTTGGTATGACAAGAATGAGTACACTTTCACTATACATTCTTTTTTTGGTGTTTTTATAAAGGACTCTCTTGGAGGCAATGCAAAGACGTATATCATAGCCAACGTACATCCTGGCTCAAAGTGTTTCGGAGAAACACTATCTACTCTGCAGTTTGCCCAGAGAGCAAAGCTGATCAAGAATAAGGTACCCCGTCATCTGACAATAACTGCACACTGTGAAGGATATCAGACCGACCCAGCCAGACATGGCTTATTTCAGAATCTTGATGCTCTGGTTCCAAAACACTGGGCCGGGACCCATTTGTGGGCCGTGGACAAATTTGTATGGGCCCCTTACCTTTTATTGTTTCCTACATCTAGTTTTTAATTTATTATTTTGAAACCTTTAAAAAAACATTCCCAAAAAAGCAAACATTCTTTTCAGTAATTTCATGAAGAAATCAAAGAAAAAAAATCTAAAAGTAGTGAAAATTGCCTAAGCTCACAATGTGGTGTGAAGCGACACGTAGTAGATCTGCTATTTTCACTAGTTTGGGTCCCGGGCAAACGACTAATTACTGTTTTGGGTCTTGAGCTAAAAAGTTTTGGAACCACTGCTCTATTAGCTCATGCTTGTGGAATTCTCTCCTTTCTATAAGGCCATGATCAATGAAGACACACAGGGAAATGTGAGGCAGTTGCAGGCTGAGGTGAAAAAGCTGAAGGAACAACTTGCCCAGGCCCTCGTTTGTCAGCCAGGCAGTGTGGACAGAGATGTGGCACCAGGAGGGCCTAGAAGCCCAATGGGTAGGAGCACTTCAACAATGTACATTGTGACCCTTTTTGTTGATACAATGTTATTTTTATGACCCTGGAAAGTCTTGCCTATATTATCTGTGCAAGAATAATTCTCACCCATTCACAAATGGTTTTTTTTGCCCTAGGTTATAAAAACAACAAATTAAAGTATGTTTGAATTAGAACTGCTGTTTGGAAAGTTCTGTTCTTTCTCAATGATTGTTTGCAACCCCATATGATGTTATCTCAAACTAAGTAGAGGGCAATCTTTCTTCTCGGGTGCATCTAATCTAGACCACCCTGAAATGGCGTACAAGGCAAAGTTCATGGAAGCTGTTCAACTATGGAGGCAACGTGGCGAGGAGAAGACCGTAAATACAAACTACTAATAGAATTCTACTGATTGCACAGATATTGGTTTGTGGTAAGGATTTTAAGAGAACATGTTTATTGTGCCCTTTTGTAGGTGCTGCTGCAGAAGGTGGCTCAGCTGGAGGAGGCCTTGAGACAGAAGGAGAAGTTCATCCACTCCAGCCGCATGATCATCAAGTTCCGTGACGGCCACATCTCTCGCTTGGAGAAAATGAAGGGAGGGCAGGGCTTGCTCCCGGAAGAGGAGAATCAAGCTTTAGTCGACCAACTCAAGGAGGAAATCAAGATACTTGAAGATCAGGTATAATTAGATATACACTTTTGAACACTTACTGGCGCAGTTATAGATTGATGACATAGATGTTATATAGATGATGGTAATGGTATATTCCATATTTTATGATACATTTAAAGCTTTCAGTATTTGTAAAGTTTTTCAGCTGGTTAATGTTTTCATATGTCAATCTGTAGGGTTTTTGTAAAAGTTGCTATGGTGAGACTTATTTTATTCATGCTGTAGTTTGTTGTGGAATTGGGAAGAAACATTTATTTTGCTTTTACTGTTAACACTGTTTAAACATTGCTCCTGTTTGAACATGCTATTCCTAAAAAAATTAAAATCATTTGTTTTTGTTTGCTCATCTTTTGTTTTCTCTTCAGGTTGAGCATCACCCAAAGATTACACGATACCAAGCAGATAATTATAGTCTGAGGGAAGAGATTCGGCAGCTTCGTTCCCTGGAGTCTGTGAGAAACGCTGAGTTGGATTTACACCAGGCTGCTGCTGAGTTAGAAGAAGTCTTTCAGAGGGTTCTAGAGACAGAAAAACTCATGGCCTGTAAGGACGATAATATATTGTGTGTGTGTGTGTGTGTGTGTGTGTGTGTGTGTGTGTATATATATATATATATATATATATATACTTGAGCAAGGGTAGCCTCTATAACAAGGCACCAACCTGCTCCTAGGGAGCAGGTTGGTGCCTTGCATGGTTGTTTCCACCATCTGTGCGTGAATTGCTTTGGAGGAAGGCACTATATAAATATACCGTTTACAATACATGCCCATGAATATTGTGATTAATTGTTTCTTATGCATGTTTTTTTTTGTGGGACATCGTCTTTTGTGAGTACGGTAATTTATCTTTAAATGGCTTAAAGGGTTTGTGCTGTGGAATTGGATCAGTTTGGATCAAATTAAGGATTTAGCACAAGAACACGGAGGTGTCTGTCTGAAAGATTTCAGCACATATCTATTATTCGAAGGGATTTTCATAATTGTTTGGCTGATGGTAAACCCCTGGGATTGATTTAAGGTTTCTCCGCAGCCCAGCCAACCTGTTTGACCCCAGGGACTGCAGAGAACATCTCATCCATTTCTATGGAGAGGATGAAGGCTCAGCTAATGCAGAAACAGTCTGAACTCACAGACACTAGCAAGGCCTTTGAAGAGTACAAGGAGATCACCAAGTAAGGAAGGCTTTTCTTACACTAAATTCACTTTATTTGTGCGTTTCTGACAGTTCAGTCTATATTTGTAAACCAACAAAAATCATATATTTGTAAACTTTCATATTTGTGAAGATGTCATGTATTGTCAAACTCAAAAATGTTCTTTTGCTGCTCATGTGGACATGTTTCTACTTTCTTGCCATCTCCTACCCATGATGTACAGTTGGAGGCCATCGATATTGTCCTTTTCTTTTTGCTGAGGTTTGCGTGATCTGCGCAAAAAGACAGTTAACCCATTTTGGGCGGGAACCCCTTTTGGTGTTTTAAACATTGTTATAATTTAGCTATTGAAAAATAGCATATCTACAAGCTCATAGCGCGCCACCGAGTGGCGCGCTACGAGCTTGTAGGTCTGCTATTTTTTGAAAATAGAAGGATTTTTAAAAATTTTGAGGTCAGGCCTAAATGGGTCAAATGATAAGGGACAATATCGGTGGCACCCAACTGTATGTTATATTTTATTATCCAGCCCTAGTTTGCAGGTTCTGAAGAAGCCTATGTTTAAATTGCTAATGCAGACATCTTGGCAATAGGCTGCTCTGCATGAGTGTGGTTGGCTTTTAGATGCTGTTAAATGGTTGATAATTTCAAATGCAATACATTAATTAAAGCCTGCGCTGCAGAATTTATTTATTGATTGTTCATTGTGTTATAGGAAACGGATGGCAGAGTTGGAGTCTGAGAAAAGATACCTCAGCAAGTCCAATAGTCACTTGGAAAACATTCTTGAAGCTACAAATACCTACAAAAAAGCTGAGGTTTCTCAGCTAAATCGAATCCATATTGACACAATCAAGGTGAGGGCCATCTCTTGCTCAGGTCTCCCTGAACTAGCTCTAATATTTTTTACTGTATTTCTAACGATAAACTTGTGTTTTGCTGCTGTTTGTTGAACTACCAAGAGATTTAGGGATGGATGATAACCTATAAGGCGATGCAATGGAAGTTTGGTTTTCCTTAGTGCCATTTTGTCAAGATTTTCTATCTATGATTTTTGAAATGTATGCACACGAAGCCCATACCGCACTGTTTTTGAAAATATCCATCATCTCTATATCACAGATTCTTACCACCCCAACCAAGAATAATTGTAGCCCGCGAGTGCCACCTCTATTCAGTCCAGAACACTTGAACAGCAGGGAGGAAGACGTGGATGATATTCGGAGTGAACAGCTTCCAGATATGGCCGACTCCGAGACAGCCTGTGAAGCCCTGACTGAGGAACTTCAACAACTGCAGGTAAAATTTAAATGCACACGGACATGCAAACCCTGCCTTCACCAGCTAATCTTGCTATCATTCACCTTGGTTGTTGTTTTCCCTTCATCAATTCAGATATATATGAGCATCATTATGAATTATGACCTTGGAAACAACGGTGTGGACTGTGGGGTGGTACCAGTGGTTAGCACTGTTGCCTCACAGCAAGAAGGTCCCGGCTAGGTTAAAACCCTGGCTCTGATGGCTCTTTGCTTTTAAAAATGCATTTACTATATAAAATGGGAAGAAAGTGTTAATGTGATCCACAGTGTGATGTCATGGACAGCAAAGGATTACAACAATTGATTTAATTTCAGAATCCGAAATCCAAAACATCAAACCTCTTCTTTCTGTATCTTTATTCCTGAGCTATGATTGATGATTATGAATCATAATCATCAATCATATCATAATTTATGATTAATCACCTCTTCAGGGCACACTACTGATGATTCCCTCCAAGTTCATGAATATCCACCCATCTGTTTTCAGATTTATTTTGTTCACAGACGGACAAACAGACAGAATGCCCTGCCACGCATCACTGCGGGCAGGGTAATTGGGGACCTACTGTACACTCATCCAGTATCAATACCACTCTATTAAGATTGTGTGACAATTTCTTTCTCTCCACCATGTCAAGGAGCACGCCAATCGTGTCCAGGGTCAGTTGGACGAGGAACAGCTGAAGAACAGGAAGCTGTCACAACAGATAGCAAAGCTTGAGGAGCATGTTGTCATGATGTCACAGGAGGCTGACGGCAAGGATGAGGTGGAATGCTTTCTTATTGTTTACACATGCACATACAGTATACTAGTGTTTATGACAGTGGTGACAAATTGAAGGAAAAACAACAATGTATCCTAGTGAGAGCGCTTTAACTCAACGCTCATTCATATATTATGATATGCATGTATACTGCAGGTATCAGTAATCATGGGAATTGCATTCAAAAGTTTCACTTGGAAATCTTGGAAGATCATTCAGAAGGGGTGTTTTGTTAATATCTTGCTATGTACACGTCTATCTTAACTAGTGCTCCAGACCTTTTAGAATGCTTTTTCTATTTTCTATAGGCCTATATGTTCGTATAGGACTATAGGTATGTATAAATATCTTGTTGCTGTCGGATTAGAATCTCATATGTCCAAAACTCTTCAGGATTCAAAATTTCATAAAAAATATAAACAATTGCACATCTACAAGCTCACAATGTGGCACGATGCAACACAGTTTTAACTTGTAGATCGGCTACTTTTGTATGACAAATTTAAATGAAGACGGGTGCAGGAATTTGTTACGACATACTATTGGTCCGACTGTCATTAGACCCACAACCTACTTCAAACCCTAACATTGATAATGCTTGGGTATCCTGTTTCTCTTTGCATCTAATGTAGCTACTTTCTACTGAGAGAGATGGCAGAAACTCGGAGAAGCTCGGTCTGCAGGAGACCATAAATGAGCTGGAAAAGACGTTGCAGTCTCATCAGCAGACGGCGGAAGGTGAGGAGTCTGCCTTGACAATATGACTTCAAAATGTTAGATCATCTGATCTATTTATTTTGATAATTGTGACATTTTCTGTAAACGTCCTTGATTACACAAATCAACAATGTAATGTCTTTATTTATTCAAATCAGGCTACCATAGCAGAACCAGAATCGCTCCAACCTTCTATCATATAGAAGTCCATCCATACTGTATATTGCTCAGTCCTACAGTTGGGTGCCACTGATATTGTCCCTTATCATTTGACCCATTTAGGCCTGACCTCAAAATTTTAAAAAAAATCCTTCTAAATCCTCCAGTTTTCTGAAATAAATATTTTCACGATTTTTCAAAAATAGCAGACCTACAAGCTCGTAGCGCGCCACGAGTGGCGCGCTATGAGCTTGTAGATCTGCTATTTTTCAATAGCTAAATTATATCATAATGTTTAAAACACCAAAAGGGGTTCCCGCCCAAAATGGGTTAACTGTCCTTTTGCGCAGATCACGCAAACCTCAGCAAAAAGAAAAGGACAATATCGATGGCCTCCAACTGTACTGTCTGCTATGAAGGCTGTGTCGCCAGGTACCGAGTACTGACACTCACATGCTCTGCATCTTCTCAGTTCTGAGGATTGAGATCCGTGACCTTCAGCTGGTTCTGCAATCCTCTGATAAGGAGCTAGCTGTTGCTAAGAAGGAGCTAAGTGAATGTCGGAGTGAACAGGAGAGGGACTTGTCCCAGCTCTCCAGCAGTCTGATCAGCACAAAGCTCCAACTTGACACAGTCCAGTAAGTTGAATTTTTTAATGTATCCTTTTTGTGTTTCATGCAACACAGTGGTGCAGCATACAGTACATGGATGCATCCTCTACCACCTGTTCATACTGGTGAAATTGTTTTTGCATATGATTCTATCAGTTATTAAAATGCTCTTAAAATGTCTTAAATGTAGCTTACTGAAACATGCAGTTACCATGTTAAATTGTACTATTAATTCAATACTGTTATGTCTGCACCTACTCGGCAAACTACATCATGGCTCTTTCTCCAATTGTTTTCATCCTCACACACCATCTGTAGTCCAGGGGAAGTTGTATGTTGAGTGTGCCAACCTCAGCCATTTTCTTGTGTTAATGCCAGGTTGGAGTGGGAGCAACTTCTGGAGGAACATAGAACCCTGCAAGACTCTTTTGACCAGCTGCAGGCCGAGTCAAAGTTTGAGGCTGACGAGGCCAGACAGCAGCTGGAAAACAGACAGCAGGAGCTTGCTGCTCAGCAGGCACGTATTACGGTTAGTGATGTGATCAAGTTCAGTTGCTATCTTTATATTCCTCCTGACTTTGGTTGTGTATATTTTAAGAGTTAAACTTTTAGTTCAGTTAACTACATGCTCACTAGCGAGTGTGACTCTATTCTGGAGCAAACATTCACCCAAACACGAACAGCGAAATCAGGAGGTGGCCTAGTAATGGAGCTCTGGGGGCCTCTGGTGAGCTAAGTAGCTAATTGATCAACAGAAAATGTGTCAAATTAAACATGAGTAATAAACAGTTTGGCGATGTGTCATGTTAAAATTTTAGTAGCTAGTATTTACAACGTCACTAACGGGAATGCTTGTGGAATTTGTGATCTTCCTCTAAACTTGGGCTGGGTACCTAAAAATGGAGGCTGAAAGGTACCAGACTAAAGAAAAGAAATAGTCCAGACTTGAATAAAAGACATAGAAGGGCTTCAGCTGAGTTTCACTGTTCATTTTTGGCCAGGGTCAACTTTACATTGTTACAGCTACACACACACACACACACACACACACACACACACACACACACACACACACACACACACACACACACACACACACACTAAGGTTTGAGTTCAGATACTGTACCCTCTGAGCATTTATCTTTTACTTTATTTTATATTTATTTTATACTTAATGTTTGATTTTATAGCCTAAACGAATTGTAGATTAAACAGAAAAAATATGTATAGCCCGCCCTAGTACATTGTACACAGTACAGTTGCACATAATGCAGTACAGTTTCCGTTTTCTGTGTGCATGCATTGTAGGAGCTGAGAAATTCCTTACAGACTGAAATGGAGAATACCAGCAACCTAACCTCCCAGTCATCCAGGTGAGTTTGGCACAATACCTATTTCACCCCCATATTTAATCCAATTACAATATTATGAGTTGCTAACAGCAGCTTTTACAAAGTATTCATATGATACATTAGACGTATGATAGTAGGACTGCTAAATGTGTTTGCCCTCAGAGAACTTATTGAGACTATGGATCAGAACAAGCTGCTAAGAAAACAAGTATCTGATCTAACAACGCAAATTCAACAGCAGGTCAGTAAGTTGTCAGCAGTGTGCATGTCATTTACTGTGTAATAAACGTAGTTCTACACAAATAAGTTCCACACAAATAATATCGCTTAAGATTTTAGCTTCTGCCTATTCCTTTTGATCAACTCTAACGATGTAACAGTTTCTTTATGTAATGTATAATTGTGTTGATGCTGTTGTGAGGATGATCAAATAAACGAAACTGTTTTGTTTTTCTCTCTGATTTTTAAAGACCTCCATCGTAACGACTACAGAGCTAAATCTGGCAGCTACCAATGAAAATATAAACAGATTACAGCAGACAATTGATCAAGACAAAGTAAGTCTCTGTGTACAATTTTCCTTTATTGTCTCCACCAGGCCGAAGGCATGGGGAGAGAGTATGTTTTGCACTCCGTCCGTCCGTCCGTGTGTGTGTGTGTGTCCGTCCGTCCGTCCGTCCGTCCGTCCTTCCGTCTGTGAACAGCTAATCTCCGGCACCGTTAACCCGGTCGATGCCACATTTTGCACACACACTCCCTGGATGCCAACGATGAACCTCTGCCCCAAACTTTCCAGAACGGCCTGTTATAGCGCCACCAGGAGGCCGCTTTGTGCAAAACAAGTTTTTGGACAGTACACCTACAGATTTTGTCCAAACATCACGCAAATTGGTACACAGTCTCTCTAGAGCCATTCAACGAAACGGGTCTTTCAGATTTCTCAGACTCCATCCTGATTGGCTAAGATTGGCTTCCAAAGTTCGCAGGAGTGCTCAGATTCTAACTAAATGCTGCAAATCATGAACACATTGTGTGATTTCCGTGAAATTGTGCACGCACATTCCCACTAGGCCGAGGAAGAAATGCCACATGAACATTTTCAACTCAGCCTCATGGTGGCGCTATAACTGGCCGAAAAGTGTTTTTACATCTAACTGCACGGATCTGTGGATAACTTTGTATGCCAACTCCCTAGAGGCCAAGGAAAAACCTTTGCCTGGAATTTTTCACATCTGCTCTTTATAGCGCCACCAGGAGGCCGACCTATGTAAAACACATTTTCTAATATTACTCCTTCAGATTTTATCCACATTTCACGCAAATCGGTACACATGCTCTTCATAGTCATGTGATCAACACGGATTTGTTTGATTTCTCATAATCCACCCTCATTGGCTACGATTGGCTTCTAAACCTTTCAGGAGTAGCCCGCTTTGTACCCGTTTTGTACAAATCGCCACAACTACTCAACGCAGCGTCCGATTGTGGTGAAACTGTCCATGCATATTCCCACTAGGCTTTGGAAGAAATGTCACTTGACAGTTTTCAAATCAGCCTCATGGTGGCGCTACAACAGGCCAAGCCGCGTCACACACACACACGTTTATATTGCTCCTAAACATTTTGCCAAACATCACACACACACTCCTATCCTCCTGGTGGAGACCTGTGCCCAGAAGGGCACTTTTTCTAGTTGTTTCTGTTTTACTTAAAAATGCACCATTGCAGTCGAGTTACTTGTTCGAAAGGGATGGGAGATGAACTGTACATTTGCCTTTAACTTCCCCTCCACAAGGAGGTTGTCACACAAGCATAACCCCTAGTTATGTTGGTTTCCAGGATGTTGCGTTGGATCTGATCAACCAAACTAGAGACCTCCGTAGCGAGCTGAGCCAGAAGGACCAGAACCTCGCTCTTCTGTCGGGAGACATCAGCGAAATCACAGTACTTTCACACTTTACTGTTTCACACTTGAGTAGTCTTGTTTATCTGCAGAGACATTAGGTACATGTAGATGTTTTTGTAATAATAATATATTGGGTTGTTTGTTTTACCAGGCTAAGTTCAATGCTGCCTGCTCAGAAAGGGAGGAGCTCAAAGTGCGCTACACCATGCTGCAGGCACAGGTTGAAAGCCTGCATGAAGCTGCAGATAGGAAAGTGGCATCCAATCAGATAGAGGTATGATTTGAGGATATAAAGATTAATTGAATAATGAATTAAATCAACAATAAAATAAATCAGTTTAGTGATGCATCACCTTAATTTATCCTATGTATAACTTCACCAAAATGTGGATGCTTGTCTTTGATTCATAATTACAAAATAGAAAAGTTATGTTTTTAATTGGTGGGTCAACACATTCAGCAGTTTGTCTGTTTGGGCTCAACAATACGAATTTTCCATTATTTAGTATTTCAATACCTCAACTACATTTCATGGTCTAAATCGGAGATTAAATTTAGACCAGATCACATTCACTTTCTTCTCCATGAAATGTACACCTTCTGTCTTACATGCGTCATTCACTTTGCGTTTGTCTGTGAATTAAACTGAATTCATTTATTGGCCATTGACCGTGTATCCATACCAATTTGATAATGCCTGATTTGATTATTTTGAACATGCAAATTAGCATTAACGTTAACATACCATTTCTGGTTGCA
This sequence comes from Electrona antarctica, assembly GCF_951216825.1. NCBI lineage: Eukaryota > Metazoa > Chordata > Actinopteri > Myctophiformes > Myctophidae > Electrona > Electrona antarctica. The sequence continues at coordinate 35,608,311 of NC_136799.1, forward strand.
CTTAGCTTGAGGTGTTGCAGGAGGATTTGGTGTACGCTACAGACGATGTGGAGAGACTCACCAAGGTCTTAGATGAGCAGAGCAGCCTCCTCCAAGCCTCTCAAGACCAAACTGCCCAGAAGGAGACCATGATCAAGAATCTACAGCAAAAGGTACATTTTCCACCTGGACACATAGCAATGTCACACATGCTTGGAGATATGAAGACAATATGCATTCAGTGGTGTTAATGATAGTGTTAATTAATGATGATATAAATAATTAAAATATTTGAAAATATTTTATTTTCACATTCTTTTGAAGCTCAAGCAACAAGAGGAAGCCATCGAAAGAATTATCCGAAATGGCAGCTCAGCTCCTGTGCTAGAGTCCTCATGCACACCTACATCATTACCTCGGGTAAACAAACTTGTCCAATACATGTGAATTTGCTCAAACTTATCACTCTGTGGCTAATGTCCATTTCTTGATTTCTCAAGACACCATGCACCCCGAGAAGCTTCAATACAAACCTGACACTGGTGCTCGAGAGCCACGAGAGGGAGCTAGAGAGTCGACGATCCTCCATGATGAGAATGGAGATTCTTCTGGCAGAACTGAATGCTGAGAGGACTGCTAAGAATGAAGAGATAAATAGGCTCAAGGTATGTGCAGTACTTTGTCTGAAGTACACCTCATGACAAATCTCATTTTGCTATATTCCGATATTTGGGACACATCAGTAATTTTCAGCAAAGAAAAATGTCTTTAGTTATCTTGTTCTTTTGGCAATGTACATTCTTTTTTTTTTTATGTTTTGAAATATGTGTTCAACTCACATGCCCAAAACAGGGACACAAGGTTAAAAATGTCTTCTCTTGCCATGTAGTCTGTTGCACCTTTTGAGAAATAGTTATCATAATTACGATTAAGTCAATTCACCATCAATCATTTTTGTTTTGGCTTCTCTTAGACCCAGCTTAGCGAGAAAGAAATAGTGAGCTTGGGGATTCAGGGACTCCTAGACAGATTCTACACAGCTGAAAAGCAGCCAGACAAGAAAGAAAGCACGAACGGGTAAGTCGGAAGTCCCTTGACTCCTTTCAAATGGAGTCATGCTGCCATGATGACTTTGTGGTGTGAATAAAGCTGAATTGTCTTTTCGTCTGCAGTGAAATGTTGAATGAGGCCATTAAGCAGTCCATGCTTAGAGAACTACAGGAGGAGAGAGCTCAGAAGGTTTGCCTACTCATTACATTATTTTCCCCATTGATAAAAGAACTTCTGTGAATACTGTGCTCACTGCATGCCCCACTCTCTTTTTATTAACAGGTTCAAGTAATGCAGAGGTTCGCTGAAGTTCAAAATGGGTAAATGGGTATTTTGAACTCATTTCCCTTATTGAAAAGTGTGTAATTCCTAGTGTAGTGTAATATTTTCACTGTAATGGGCTGGGTACTTATCTGGAAATATATCAAAACCGATATTTGGAACAAATAACCAACTTAATCTTTATAGTGCAGCCATAGCTCAGGTGCCACATTAAGCGCAGCTTGACACCTCAGCTTTGATTGCCTACATCTGGCCTACATGGCACTGCTCCACGGATTTGTCTATAGGTTCATCAAGAAGCTTTTTTTTTTCTTTTCTTATATCAACGAATCAAAACAAATACATTGTAATTGATTTTTTTTTAATAATAAATATCTATTAGTCTGATTAACCACTTAACCATGTATTATACATACTTGTACAATGGTACAAGAATACTGAAATTACTGCGATGCGTTGTGAGCTTGTAGATTACTATTTTCACCATTTATTTTTTTAATAGTCCATTAATTGTAATCAAGGCAAAACTTTGAAATAATCGCAGCAATGGTTTTGTTTTTATTGTTGCCTTGATGTTAGTATGCAGGCCAAGGAGATGATGCTGGCCCAGTCTCAGACTTGTGTTCAGGAGCTAACCAATGAGCTTAGGAACCGCTGCCTGGAGCTCAGAGAACTGAATCTGAAAGAACAAGACCATGACAAACAGCTTCAGGTGAGACTATTGTCAGTTTAAATTGTGGCTCAGCTACTCGATCAGGAGTATAAACGGAATCTTGGTTTATAAAGGGGGGGATTCACACTATGGTCCCGGATGCGCATTCGGGACCACTTGTGGTAGTGTGAATGCTGCGTACCATTAACGGGAGCGGATCACCCAACCGCTCCTGGGACCGAATCGGGACTGATTGAAGTGTACTCGGATACGGATCGCTGCAATGTGAAAGCATTGAATACAGTTGAATGAAGTGTACTCGGGTGCGAAAGAATCAAGGCGAATGTGAATCATGGCCAGCGGGGACACAAGCAAGTAAGCAACCGTATTCGGGAACAGTTCGAATCAATCAGACTGTGTGAATCCCCCCCCCCCTAAATGTCCTTGAGCTGAGGTGTTTGTTTTTAGGCTCTTCTTAAAGGCATGAACACTACTTGATGTAATGTCTCCAATAGATTGCTGGAGTTAAAGTTAAAATGTATTTTTTTGTTTCGTTTTTTTCCTTGTCGCTTAGTCACTTTCCCAAAGCGCCATGGTGTAGGAAGGTTTGCAGCCATGGCTCAACTGTATGTGATGTTTAGTGAACTGTGAACTGATATCCTGATCTCCTTGCAGGAAGTTGAGGTTCTCCGCAAGCAGGTTGATCACCTTTCAGAGGAGAACGGCAAGCTTGTTGGCCACAGGAACCACAAGCAGCGAATTGAATATATGGTGAAAATAAAAAAGGAGAACACCAGACTTCTGGAGGTAAAGGATGACACTCACTTCTCATTTATTAATTGTAAATGTCATTAATACATCATGTTTATAACCCACTCTTTGTTTTTAAAGGAAAATGAAAAGCTCCGTTCAGAGATGGGTTTACTGCGAGTCATGTGAAGTGCTCCACCAGAGAAGAGTTATGAGTTTTGTCTGCTTTTACCTGCTTTGGTGTGGGGGGGTTCTAGCTTTTTACCTGATAGGATTGCCAACAGTCTGGGTTGTCTTTGTTTAACTTTCTTTTTTATGTGATTTCACAATATTTACAGTGAGATCCATGAACAAATGTCCTGTTTCAAGAACAACAGCTAATTTCTTTGTCAACCAAAACAATAGCTTTTCCCAGGCTTTCTGTTAGAGCTGAAATTGAAATGGATTGTTATTGTTCTGAAGAGGAAATGGCCATAGGCCTACTTCACTCATTTAGACCAGTGGTTCTCAAATGTTTAGGATTTGTCCGTGTCTCCCCAATCCCCCCCCTCCCCTCCCCCCAAGGTTTTGTGCCAGAGACCCCGCAAAGAGATATATATATTTTTTTTTAATCCTGGCGACCCCCTCAAGTACACCTAGCCAGGGGTCCCCGGACTCCACGTTGAGAACCGCTTTAGACTAATGATATTTTAATTACTATTTGATTAAAGTAATGTGAAAATTGTAAATTGAAGTTTGTACTTTCTTAATTAATCCTGCTATGTGTATTTCTCTGACTGAATGACGTAGTGATAGAGGAATTATGGTCAGTTAGTGTCCGATGTGCTATCTCTGTACAAATTGTGAAAACTGTTTCATCTATACATTTTTTGCCAATATTTCAATAAATTTGTTTTTTGTTAACCTTATTTTATTCTCTATTGTAGGGCTACTACTAGGACATATTTTTCCACAGTTCGCAATTGACTTATTTTTTGCAATGCAACGTAACTGTATGGCTACACAATTTGGCAACTGTGACATAAATCAGAATTGAGCAATTTTGTCAAGAAAAATATAGTTGTGAAATGTAACGTTGGAATTGCGAGGGAGGGATGGGGTTGGGGGATCCACATTAAAAGGATCCCTGGCTAATAACGCTTATACATCTATAACTAAATGGTACATAAAAAGGCCATGTCTGCTTCTCAGGTCCTTGCTGCTGTCCTAGCCTGGTAGAACCACTCCCCCTGCTGGACAACATTTGGGGTTTAGGGTTAGGGAGGAGGGAACTTGTGAACTCTGTCCTAGCTCCTCTAACAAGTGTTATGTACAGAAGGAAAGGACATCTACAGATATTGCAAATTCGAGAGCTTATAAATTTGATTAGACTCACTCAAACTCACTGAAAATGTAATTTATAATCCACACAATCTGTCACAGAATGTCGTGGTCAACAGTTGCAAAGATTGTATTCTTTGTGACAAAAAAGAGTAAACTATGTCTATGAATATTTTGTGCAACTCCAAATTTCAATGTAGATCACATTTTAGGTGCTGAAATCTAACATTCCTACCATCTAATCTAAGGGGTCAGGATTGGAAGTGTTTGGCACATTGGCCTGGCAGTGTAGTGTTGCCAAGTCTTGCTTCTAAAGTGTAGAAGCTTATTTGGCTTCCTAATGTTTTTAACAAGTTCTCAAACATTCTCATGCCCAGACCCAGGCCAGCCGCCAGAACATGTATTTGTCTGCAGACCCCATTCTGAAAACATTTTGTGCCAGATGAGGATAGCAGATCTACGCTTAAGTCACAATGCGTTATGATTTGATAAGCTTGTAGAACAAGTGCTAGTTGCTTCTTTTGGGCTTGTTTTCGTAGACCCGTCCGCTTGTTTCTCCTGCGAAATCTGGCAACACTCAGTGGTCGTCTTTGCTGCGTACACTCGGAGCCGTAATTTTCGCCTGCACTCCACGTGTGAATTTGATGGCCCTGCCTTCAGACGAATGTCTTCAGAAGTTCACATTTTTCGTACAAAATGAAGAAAACAATCACTGCAGATCAGATAAAAGAGTGGTTCACGTTAGGTAACCAATTCGCTAACATTAGAATCACAGATGAAGCTACCAAAAAAAAGTTAGACGAGCCTTCGCCACCGAACAAGGACAGGTGAGTTTACGACGCCATTATGTTCTCATCTGCTGTAGGCCTACACGAATTATCACTGTCAAACAAGAGTATACCTTATGTTTAACGCATTTGGAATAAAACTTTGTATCACTGGTTCATGTTTCATGTATGCTTAACATGTTTTAACATAGATACACTTCATATGAAAATATTGTTGCTTTTGACTGAAAACTTGAGGCCTACTTAATGTTTAGAGCTCTAACATTATGGTACAAACATGTACGTTTTTAACATTAGATACGGTAGTTCTAAACCCTCCAATGTCCATGTAGTTAAGAGTTACAAGGGTTCCGAACTGGCATGCATGGTTAAATTAAAAACCTCCAATTGTTCAAGTGTATCTTGGTTAAAGTTAAATAATTACTCTAAAACATTTTCAACGAAATAGAAAGGAAGGCCCTGGTCCCCATATCCACTCAATGAACTGGAGCACCGCATGGCACGGTCCACGTGTCCAGAGATGGTTGGGATCTCCTCCCTAGCTCGCACACGGTTGGGTACAGTTGGCCTAACAAAGCCCAGTTTCATTTGAGAGTGCTTGGTCCAAGCCTCCAGTGATCGGAGCCATGCTGATGCTGCCAGTGTTGAGATTTCCTCCTCCTCTTCCTCACATTGGTCTTTGTTCAGAAAGTCTCTCAGCACCTGCTTGAAGACGTGCACCATCTCCCATTGCATAACATTGTTTGTAGCAAGCACTTCACGGAACCTGAGGAAGAAATTCATGACTCGGTTTAATATATATTTGTGGAGTTTGCAATATTATGTTTATGGTAAGATAGACAAACTATGAAACTATTACTTGTCAAAATCCCACCTATCTTCCTGGTGGTCTATATAGAATGCGAAACCTGTAATCTCATTGCTGTGATTTTAGCCTACTTCTCAAAAGAACATCCTAATTGAAGTGGAATGTTAAGTGTTGAGTGAGCGGTGCACAGCAGCACATGCAGAAAGACACTGAAGACAAACTGCTTTCACAGGTTGAATATTTGCTTCAGAACAAGCACAGTTGCAGTGTCAATTAACAATTATACAATGTAAATGAAATGTTCACGGCATACTTTGTGTAGTAACCTAGCTCAATGGTCGAAATGGAGCAGTTGTTGGGTTAATTGCTTTTCATGTGCGAAATATATTGGCAATTACTGATATTATGGGTGATGGTGGCTGATAACCTGAAATCCTAGAACAGTGATATTTGTCATGCCGAGTACTGCTTTTTTGATAATGTGAATATGTACACATCTGCACACAAAAATCTGAGAGTCTGAATTGAGACCCCGGCTGATGGCCCATCTTTAAACCACTGTTAATGCTTTTGTTTAGTTTTTACTTGAATACAGATGGCAATTGAAGGTATAGAGTAGGGCTTAAGCCTGCAACTTTGATCATTTTCTTAGTCATTCTATTCCTTTGGGTCTTGCGCCTACTATCAGCCATGGTGTCGTGTCGAGTGGGTGACTGACTAATGACCTGGAAAGCACGGTGGCAATGTGCACGGCCGGGATCTGAGCACAGAGGCACTCGATGTGGTGGAGCTCTGATGTGGACATCAAGGTCCGTAACCTGGGGTAATTCTGGAACCAGTGGAAGCCCAGAGTGCTGTGGGCCAGTAGTTGCTCTCGTTCCAGTTCCCAAACCATGTGATCCCTCTCCTCCACGTGTCGCAGGAGCTCTGTGATCAACATGCGACTATTTATAATCCCCGGGGTCTTCAGAGATGCCACCTCCTCTTGTGTCTGCCCACCCGTCTCTTGCAGCCATCTCATCCAGCCGAACATGGGCATGGCTGACCAACAGTCCTGTGGAAACGTGTGGGGACAATGGGGATTCAAACATGTTTGAATCCCCATTTCGTTAAAAGATGAAAGAGCGCCTGCTGAACGTAATGCCCCATGGCAGGGGTGCCCAGACTTTTTTGACTTGAGAGCTACTTTCAAAATGACCAGCGCAACAAGATCTACCCACCAAAAATATGATCTCATTGCTGAAAATAGTTTAAAGAACATGACAAACACACTTAGAATGGGAAATATATGGATGGAAATAGTTTTAGTTTTTGTGTGTACTGTAACTTTCTAATGCTACTGATCTTTGTGCTCAACCCTCTTGAAAACAAAGTAATCTGTTGTGGGTTAACAGGCCATTTTTATGTCAATCAATCAAGTCACCTTAATTCAAGTGTCAGATGCCAAATTATATATTTTTATATTTAAATTATATACAGTTGTTTTAGGTCATGTGATCTACCTGCACAGCCTTTGTGATCTACTGGTAGATCGCAATCTACCTTTTGGGCACCCCTGCCCCATGGTATAAATTTGCAAGAAGGTTGCATCCCTCTAGTATTTGGCTTCATTCTTAAATGTATCTAAAGTGGAGTTGTACCGATACCATTTTAAAAACAGCCAATGCTGTCAAAAACTCTCTGTATTGGCAACTGGCGGTCTATGCCAGTCCAATACCATCACATACCGTAATGTCATTAACGGTAATAAATTATTTTCTAGTTTGAATGCGTCAGTTGATGTTGCTCTAATGTTTGTTTTATACTCTTAGTGTACTATTTCAAGGACTCCCATGATTTTCTTTTAAAATTACACACTATCGGATAGGTACGGTACTCAGTATTGACCGATTTGCAAGTTTTCGCAAGTTATCTGTATCGAGAAGGACAAAAATGGCATCGGTACAACACATTGAGAGCCCACGCTTAACTGCCCAAAATCACTTTCACCTAGAAAATCCATTCACATTTTTTATAATTCAGCTGACTGTGGAGACACATGCTGGAACTTTTTACTTTGAAATGTTTTATAGTTTCTGAGTTATTTAATTTAAACGCCAAATGCATTCTCAATGGCGAAAAAAACAAACTTTGGCACCACGTGTTAAAAAAAAACCTTTTTTTTTCTTTTTTTTTTCAAAGACGTCCACAGACGTCTTGGGCTATGCACGTGCGGTAATACCCAGGACGTCCACAGACGTCTTGGGCACAAGATGTGTTAATCTACTAAAAATAATTGTTTATCATTTAGCAACTGTTTATCCTTGTATTGTGATTGTGTCGCCAAATTATTTGGGGGGGGGGGGGGGGGGTCCCCAAATTATTAAACTTTACTTAATGATTATATCTGGTTTTATTTATTTATGATATATTTTCTCTATTATTAAGGTTATTTTTGCAGTCAGTTTGTATTGGCGGGGGGGGGGGGGGGGGGGGCGCGGGGCGCGGTTCACGAGACATGGCCAAAGTATTTCCGGGGGTCCCCAGCCAAAAACGTTGAGAACCCCTGTTGTAAAACGTATTGTCCAGGAATACTCACGTGTGTGTGTGTATATATATAGATATCATTTATTTATTTTTTACATAAAGGAGAAATTTGATATCAGTACTTACAATGCAGAACCGCCCTTAGGCTCTTTCACAAGATGCTCAGTTTGTCAAAAAGAAGGCTGTTGATGACACAAGCTTCTCACGGAGTCCAGTCTCTAGCTCCGTCTTTAATGTCTCGCTACACTTGTGAACTTCATTCGCCGGCTCGTTGTATACTGTGTTCTCGGATGCTGGTCAACATCAGACGAATTGGATCAGCTGAGTAGCATCGGCAATCCTCTGCCGTCTCACTTGTAGTCCTGTCTTTCTCTTAGTTTATTTTCTTGTCTGTTTTTCATGCTCCGCCACTTGCTCCTCTGCCCTGCATACCGAATCCTTGAGAGTTAAGTGACACACTGTTCACTGACTAAGAGCTGTCATGTCTCCTCCCGTTGACCCTGCTCTCCCCAGTGCCGCTGTGTTGTAAGGTCAGCTGCTTTGTTGCTTGCACGGAATGGCGTACATTTAAGAAGGAATAAGGGGACATTTTGCGTGAATAAAAAGTTTACTAAGTGTTAAATCCAAGGTGCTGTACAAAAGATGTTTAGGCTCAGGAACACACACACACACACACACACTCTTAAAATCCCAAAGTGTATTAATAAGTTATCACAGTGACGTTTCCAGCGGCTGAGGTAGAGCGGAAACATCACGTTGATGTGAACTTGTTAAAATACACATTGGGAGGCTGGGAGCATGATCCAGTGTTTATATCTATATTTCTATACTTGTGTCTATGTGCATTAGTGCTCCTCTGAGCACTTGACAGTGTCTGCTAGCTGTGCTGATAAAGTCCCTCTTGTGAAATGCTGAGACAACGGTACCAGGCTCTCTGTACCACAATGGGCTTGACAGAGCGGGGGTGGGTGTGTGTCGCTACTTGCTAGGGTACATTGCAAAATAATGGATGTTAATTTAACTCTAAAAGGGTCCTAGTTGGATCAGGATGGATGTAATGAGGGGGAAAAAACTGAGAACTGGTTTCATACAGAATGGTGTGCCGTACAATTGTTCACAGGGACCAGGCTTCAGTATTGTCCTTGGCTTTTCTGAGCCATTGTCAGACTGCATTCATCACCTATTGGCTGCTCTGGGGCTGTCTTGTTATATTATACTATATTGTTGTATGATCAGAGTGCAAATTGATTGTGACAGAATCGAATCTTGATGGCCATTATTATCAAAACTAGCAAAAATGCTGTTTGTGTGGAATTAATGGTCTTGAAGCTTTTGTGAATGAAAATAAACTTAAAATGTAGCTTCCCAGTCATTCAGTCATACTGGCAAGAGGTAGTATTTAAGGAATTGACTGCATTTTCTCTACAATCTATATACAATAATGTAGCTGTTGGTGCAAGACAAATGTCTTGGCAGCCAGCAAGAAAGTCTGTAATAAAAAATGGGTTACAGACTCGAACTCCAACAAAGATAGATTGTCACTGTTGTCACTGATGTTTGAACTGGACAGTGATGATTTTGCTACATCTATGGGATGATGAATTGAAATGAATTCATGCAATACTGTGAAAAACTGTTTACTGATCCTACTGTATGGCCAGACATGTACATAATGTATAGTGTTTGTATTTATGTATTAGTCTTGTGGTGTTGCATTTCTATTCTTGTATATAAAAAGAAAAAATAAGAATACCAAAAAAGTAAACTTGCAGGGTCTCATTTTAGTTAAGACTTATCACTTCAATATGGGGCTAATCATTGGTAATTTAATCTTGAACACCCATTTTAATATCCTTGTTTGTCAGCCAATCAGATGGACCTGCTCATCGGGCCAGCCCAAATAATGAGGATGTAGACAGAGGACTGAAGACTAAGCAAACGCAACCTCAGCAGAGTGAGTACTGGAATCTCTTTTGCTTTTGAAGGTTCAGAAGGTACCATCCTGGTTGGATGGCTTCCCAATGCTCCTGATGTTCAAGTTGATGCCTTGCATGGTTACGTTTGCCATTATGGTGAATGTAACACATTGTGAAAGCGCTTTGCTTAAAGGTACTATAGAAATAGTGACATAATCTGTATAATTAAAACAACAATTTATTGTATGCATTCCGTTTATGGGATTCTCAAATCTGAACTTTCAGGTGCCCCAACCCCCCCACGGGCCAGCTATGAGTATCCTAGCCTACCCATAACCAAAAGCAGACAAGAGGTAAAACAGAGTTTCCTTTCTATCATATATATATATATATATATACACACACACACACACACACATTTTTATGTATTAGACACTGTCTTTATTAGTATTCTCGTGTGTGTGTGTGTCTCCAGCTGGTCTCTCTGATAGAGAACAATTCTGTGGTGATCATCCGTGGAGCCACGGGCAGTGGCAAGACCACCCAGCTACCCCAGTTCATCTTGGATCACTATAGTGAAAAGAATGCCAATTGTAACATTGTGGTTACCCAGCCCCGCAAAATTGGTGCCACCAGCATCGCCCGATGGGTCGCTAAAGAGCGCAAGTGCACCCTGGGTAGCCTGGTGGGATATCAGGTCAGTGCAAACTCTTAGTGGACATGTTAAAGGCCTATGTTGTACACAAATACAACCACACGCACAGACACTTGGACCTACATTCATGTTGATATGTTGAAATTATCGACCTAATGTCACCACTCAGACATGGATATGTATTTTACGATTCCTTCATGCATGTTTTTGTTGTACTGTTTATGCATTTTTTGATATTGTATTTATATTGCTGTTATTTGTGAAGCACTTTGTAAACTTGTTTTTGAAAAGGTGCTAAATAAATAAAAGTTATTATTTTAGTGATACTCCCTAGAACAGGGGTCCTCAATAGGCGGACCGCGGTCCACCTCTCTGTGGACCCTGGGCAAAAGAGAGGTGACAAAATAAATAACTTGACAAAATAAAAGTGTTCTTTGTGCCTCAACACAATACCTCTCATTTGCTGTGAATATTTGGAGGGGAATATTTCTGAAACATTTTATTAGGATTGGTTGGTTGGAAGGGGATCCGATTTGTATAAGCTTGCCTTGGTGTGACTGTACTAAACAGGCATAGAGCCCCGCTCTGCCTTGGTGTGACTGTCCTAAACAGGCATAGAGCCCCGCTCTTGCTGGCTGCTGCGTGGCCCGCGCCGCGCTCATGGGTCCGGACTTTAGTCTTTTTCTAAAATTATTAGTGGACCTTCAGCATTTCTAGTTGAGGACCCCTGCCCTAGAAGTACTCCCTCTGTACTAAAATGTGAGTGAGAGACTGTGAAAGAGGGGATTGTTGGATTGACGCTTCCCCATTCTCCATATTCAGACCGCAGCCATCTTGCCAGCAAGGTGATACCTAGGTGACACTTCCCATAGACAGCCCAGCCCATTCATCCAAACAGAAAAGTCCTCTCTAATTATATTAAACAACGTCAAAATCACATTGCAAACATTGCAGCTGTAGGGAAAGCTTGAATTATCCTCTTTGAATCTGTAAAGTGTTGGTTTCATGAGCTCTGTTTTATGAGCTACTTCCTGTCAAGAAATTCCTTGGAGATGATCTTTTTGTATTTGAATGCACACATAATGCAGGAGGCAGCAGGAGGTTGCTTTACTGATGACGAGCGCTTCCATACTAAAATAATCATCTGCAAGGAATTTCTTGACGGGAAGTAGCTCATAAAATGTCTACGGTGGATTTTTATTAAACAAACTTAACACATTGAAAGAGGATAATTCAAGCTTTCCCTACAGCTGCAATGTTGGTGATTTTGACGTTTAATATAATAAAGAATTGGGGACAGTGGATGTTGGAGCAGGTCAAGTTAAGACACAGCGACTGAACAACGTTTGTACTGTATGTTGAGGCCTAAGGGGCAAAGCATCCTGGACTTGCAGCCTTTCAGCTCCATTCTTTTTAGCATATTGCATTTTTGCTGTTTCGTAACACTTTTTGTACATCACTGTTTCAGGTTGGCTTGGAGAAGATGGCTACTGAACACACACGGCTCATCTACATGACTACAGGAGTGCTCCTGCAGAAATTTGTTGGAGCCAAGACCCTCACTGAGTACTCTCACATCTTCATAGATGAGGTACAAACAAAGATGAAGGGAAACTTGAATGCATATCTAACACAAATGGCGAAATCCGCATTGTTCGTGGTCATGACTCATGCATAATCAACAACCTTGATGTTCTGTTTATTATATAGGCCTAGGCTACATAATAAGCCAAATTGTATTATGTAAATATTCAAATATTTTTGAATATTAAAAATAATTTGAATGGGATTATAGAGGGGAACTGGCAACCCTACAATCCATCCCTGTGAACATCAGTATAAAAGGCTACAATAGACAATAATAATCAAAATTATTGTAGTGTTAAAATATCTAATCATTATGGCTGCACATTTACATTCATCTTGATTTTAGCCTAGATTCCCCCGAAAAAATAAAAAGCTAGGCTTTTGCACTCCTACAAGCGATGGGTGCGTAGCAGGACAACCAAGTGCTCGACGTCATGAAAAAGAAGAAAAACCCGCACCTCTTGTCAGGCTAGATTCCCCAACATTAGGTTGTCTCTCTCTAGGCATGGAGAAACAGATCTCTAAATCACTTTTTTTTTAGCACATGAAATAAAATGATAATTCCAAGGAACCCCTAAAGATTTCTCCCCACTCTGTTCCAGGTTCATGAGCGGACTGAGGAGATGGACTTCCTCCTCCTGGTTGTGAGAAAGCTTCTTCACTCCAACTCCCGATATATCAAGGTACACTTGTGGTCTGACTTTGTTTTCCTCGTAGGCTTCCACCAGTGTCTCCTGTCACTTAACAGCGATTGTGTTTTACCCCAGATCATCCTCATGTCGGCCACCATCAACTGTTCACTGTTTGCGGACTACTTTGCCACCCCAATTCGTGGTCAAATGAGCCCAGCCTACGTGTTTGAATTGGAGGGCGTGCCCTATGGCATCGACGAGTACTACCTTGATGACCTGCACAGCCTGATTCCATTTAGGGTAAGGGTAATTTGCTGGTACTGCTGTTAACCACATGAAGTTCATGATTTGGCGAACACAATGCATTTGAGTTTTGTAGATTGACTATTTTCGAAGAGATTTTGTGTAGACTAGAGTAAAAAAGGAAGGGTACCTAGTATAGACCCCTGGAGATCACCGGTCAATGAAGTATATAGGAATTAAGTGGTCCTACAAACTGATAGCTTAACGGTTAATGTATTTGTGTGTACTACCCACACTGAAACATGTTGGATTTGTATGTGGTTTCATATTCCTAATTAATTAGTCCTTACACCTTGGTTTTGTTTAACAAAGTTGGGCAAAAAAAAGTGTGTGTGTGTGTGTGTGTGTGTGTGTGTGTGTGTGTGTGTGTGTGTGTGTGTGTGTGTGTGTGTGTGTGTGTGTGTGTGTGTGTGTGTGTGTGTGTGTGTGTGTGTGTGTGTGTGTGTGTGTGTGTGTGTGTGTGTGTGTGTGTGTCTCTCTCTCTCTCAGTTGGAGGCACAGTCGTTTGAACCTGGCATTTCAGTGGATATGTACAGTGTTGTTGTCAGCCTCATCCAGAGTTTTGATGAGATGGAGGCCAAAGACCAGAGGTAATGAAGAAATACATTTCTCACAGTTCCAATGTGCCTGTATCCTTGAATAACTACCTATTGGTTCATTATTGACCCATCGTACCAGTGCTGTATATACATCCCTAATAACTGGAGGCTATTTAAAAAGGTAGAAGCCATTTCACTTATTTGACTCTGAAGATGCACTACACGTTGACTCGTTCATCTGGCTCTGTAAAAGTGCACTGTATATCCGTATGGTCCTGTGTTACTTACTTTTACACTAGAGGTAATGTCTGGCTTTGTTCGCCCGTAGTGTCTGCACTCAACACCTGTCTTCTTTAATGCACCGTGTTGTGTGTCTGTATTTGTGTGTGTGTGAGAACAGTAGGGAAGGGAAGGACGGTAACCTAACTGTACCAGAGAGAGGTAGCGTGCTGGTTTTCCTCCCTGGCCTAAGAGAGATCCAGTACATGCAGGAGGCTTTGTCCAAGCTGGTGCGCAAAAGGTAAGCTGTTTAAACCCTAAAAAAATCCTCTGTTCAATCTATGTACTGTTCAAGTATTTTTATCCCCACAAAACTTCCCTGGTCGAGCTAAAAGGTGCGTTCCCACCAAAAGGGTGCGACTTGATGTTGCATTGAGCGTCGCAAATGAGGGAAATGGGGCGACGCAAACAAAGCATTCCATCGCTTCAAAATCTGCTACAGCTGGAAAATCCCAAGAGTGACGTTTGTTTCTCCCCCACCAAAGCTGACCAGTGAGACTAAAATGGAGTGATTCATCAAGCCTCTAGAAAGATATGTTATCCATCAGTGGGAACACACCTTTATGACCTTTTTCTTTGCTCCATCTTTGCCCTCCTTTAGGATTCCATACCTTATGAATTATGTAAAGAAACAATGGGTAATCCAAGAGTATGTTAAACATTCAGAAACGACGCACGATCCATCCAGTCTTTGGTGCTGGGCCAAACTGCAAAAGCAGCTAAATCATAAGCAATAATAGTCTTGCAACTCAGTTTTAATGCTCCAAACTCTATTCAGAAACAATGTTTTGACCTTGCGGTCTTCTTCAAGTGAAGAAGAATGTTTTTCTTTTAATGTCACTGCATAGTACCTCATTGCATAATGTTGCATTGAGGCTCTGATTGGTCTTTGCTGTGTGATGTTACATCACATCTGAATTGCGTGCACTGCATCAGACCTTTTCAGCAATAGTAAATTGGAATAATAAAGATCCATATATAATTATGTACAGTGCAAAATGAACAGAAAACATGACCACTCAAAAATAGAAAATATGATTTTTGGGGGAGTGGGTATGCATAACTGTTTGTTTATGCATTTTGTGATCAATTCACTGTACCTGTATATTCAGACTGCAGGTGTACCCCCTGCACTCCTCTGTGACTCTGGAGGAACAGAACGGAGTCTTTCTGGTCCCTGTCCCTGGATATAGGAAGGTAACTGCATTTTTGACTTATGATGCCTTAGGCTGTGTGAACAATGAGCTGTATATGGCTAATGTACAAATTGTACAATTAATGTACTGGTGAACTGTTCATCTCCACAGATCATCCTCTCCACAAACATCGCAGAGAGCTCCGTTACGGTTCCAGATGTAAAATATGGTAACTGCTTTTGCCTCTACTCTGTCACATCTCTTTTTCTTGGAGGTTTTACTCATCAACCCTCTTTCTTCTGTGGCATCCTTTTTTGCAGTGATTGATTTCTGCCTTGCTCGTCATTTGGTATGTGACAGAGAGACCAATTACCAATCCCTACGACTCACCTGGGCATCAAAGACCAACTCTAACCAGCGGCGAGGTACAACATGCAATTATATACAACTTTATGGTTGTTACAGCAACCTAGATTAGACAGCTAAAACGTAGTCTTCTATGTGAAATGCACCATTGGCACTTAAGTTGGAAATCCAAGCCTCGTCATGGTGAAATAGCATGAGCATTCTGTACAAGGGTAGCCTGGTAGTAATACACAATGGTGCTTCTACAGAGTACCAAGGCCAGAACTTGAGCAAGACGGTGTATTTTCACTTATTTTCTCTGTCCCTACCAGGCAGGGTAGGGCGAGTCTCTAAGGGTTATTGCTATCGGCTGGTTTCCAAGGACTTCTGGAAGACTGAGATTCCAGACTACATGGTCCCTGAGATGCTGGTAAGAGATCATTGGGCCTCATTCACAAAACATCTTAAATTATTCTTACTTTTGTTCTTAGAAAAGAGCCTTAGAAAAAGTGTGTGTGTGTGTGTGTGTGTGTGTGTGTGTGTGTGTGTGTGTGTGTGTGTGTGTGTGTGTGTGTGTGTGTGTGTGTGTGTGTGTGTGTGTGTGTGTGTGTGTGTGTGTGTGTGTGTGTGTGTGTGTGTGTGTGTGTGTGTGTGTGTGTGTGTGTGTGTGTGTGTGTGTGTGTGTGTGTGTGTGTGTGTGTGTGTGTGTGTGTGTGTGTGTGTGTGTGTGTGTGTGTGTGTGTGTGTGTGTGTGTGTGTGTGTGTGTGTGTGTGTGCGTGCGTGCGTGCGTGCGTGCGTGCGTGCGTGCGTGCGTGCGTGCGTGCGTGCGTGCGTGCGTGCGTGCGTGCGTGCGTGCGCGTCCGTCCGTCCGTCCGTCCGTCCAAAGCTCTGTTCCATGCTCAACACCTTTGTTTACCCTCCTCCCAGCTTGCTCCCCTGGCCACCATCATGCTGAAGGTGAAGCTGTTGGACATGGGAGAGCCCCGCACCCTGCTCTCGACTGCCCTCTCTCCCCCCAATCTCAACGACATCGTGAGGACCGTACTGCAGCTCAAGGAGGTCCTGAAAGCACAGTTCTATGGCTCTCCCCAGGACATGAACGTCAATCTGACTGCTGTAGTAGTAGTTAGACAATATGTGCTGTAGTAATGAGCGCCCAGGTTGTGGCCAGATGACCATCCTGGTCTGTCACTGTGCATTAGAAATGCTGATGTATGTGTAAAGTGCTGTGTCAGGAGCTCTGAGTCAGCCTGCATTAGCGCTGTCAGGGTTGTGAATTGGTTAGATGAGAAGAAATGTAGGGCAATGCTGTGAGTGTGAGAAAGGAGACGATGTATAATTAAGTCACTAAAATAATATTGTTTCTTATTTTTATGAATAATGTTAATTTGCATAAATAAGAAACCGCAAATATTAGAATATAAGTGATTGTCAATGTGCCCATTGTCATATTGTATGTGTATGTCTGTAGATGGGTGCGCTGTCTGCTAAGAATGACGACAAAGGTCAAAATGAGGATGGTGAGTTGACCTTTGCGGGCCGTGTGCTGGCTCACCTCCCCGTGGACATCCAACTGGGGAAGATGATCGTGCTAGGGCACGTCTTTGGCTGCCTGGAGGAGACCCTTATCATAGGTCTGTCTGCCATTGTACAACAGAACGCTGTGTGGGATACCAAGTCCCAGGCTTTGTGTGTGTGAGCTAACACCCCTTTCATCTCTTTTAGCCGCATCGCTGTCTCTGAAGAGCTTCTTTGCCATGCCCTCCCTTCAGCAGTTGGCTGGATACAGGTGAGACAAGCCATACAAGCTCTACTGACTCATTGTGTTATTTTCAGTCTCCATACTGGTTTTACATAAACCATAATGGTCTCCATAATAACATTTACAGAGTTGGTGACAAATCACTTCTAATAAAAGTTTAAATCTAAAAGTTCAAACATAAGTTTAATTGGGTGCTTAGATAAGCATTATTTTTTTCATTGGACGCATTTCAACGTAATAAAGAGGCAGCACAGCAGTTAAGTTGCAGCTGCAGATTGAGAAAAGTACTGTAAGGTAACTTTCAGGTTTTGTCTCCATTGATTCGTTGTGACAAATAAGGGCATTATTTTAAGCTACTTGTGAAATAATATTTGGCTAGCCTAACTGACACCATCATCCCATCTAACATCTTGAAGTGACCGTGAGAATCACCTGGCTTGGCCACCTGGCCATCACTCAGTAAAGATTTAAAACCACAATATATACAAACCCGTTTGCCGATTAGTGAGAAAATTAGGGTGATGAATTAGCCTGGCTCCAGCCCTGAATCGCTAGCCACGCCCATTAAGAAAATATGTTCTGGCGATACAGGTCTGGAGTCTCTGCCTACGGCGGCGTTGGTGTCGTTCGGAAATCCGATCACAGCAGCTGATTGGCCATCAGCCCCCTCACTCGACAGCGTCAGACAAACATGGCTGCCCCCACTGCGGTGACTCAATCTGGCTATTAAATCGGCGTTTGATAAATAGTTTCTTTACAGAAACGACATCATCATCCGACATATTTTACCGCTTTTGTTCACATGCTAGTAGCGCTCGTTGGCTGTGGTTTGTTTGGTTAGCAAACGGGTTAGCCATAGCCTCATGATTGACAACGTCATCTGCTTTCCTACTATTCTGATTGGTTTGTATGAACCAATCACCGAAGACTGCCGCTTTGACAACGCCCATCCCATAAACTGCTGCCGTGGGGAGGGCTTTCAGTCTGAATAATGAAGTGAAACGAAATGAGTGTCAGGCTAGTGATGAACGAAATGGGAAGTAAAATCTGCTTTGTGTATTTGTGTATTAACCATGGGAAGAAACGCATCACATCATATGATTTTCTTATCTGATGAATGTTTTTGTTTTCAGGAGCAAGCTGGCCTTTGCACACAGCACCCCAAGTGATCTGATAGCTTTTGTCAATGCTTTCCAGGTAATATCTTTAAATCATCAGCTTTACTTTGAAGTGGACAGATTTATATATAATTCCTTTGTTTTGTTCCCCTGTTGTCTCACTTTTAGGCATGGTACTCTGCCAAAAGCAAAGGACAGCTGAGACATCCGAAGGTGAGTGAAACTTGAGCTCTCCACATTCGCAAAGCGTGCAATTCCCATTTCATTTTTTCCCCCGATCGTTGTCATTTTTACACCAGGCTCCCCCGTTGTCTACAGTAAATACAAAATTATCATCCGCCGATATGTGTTTGGCTTAAAATAAGTTGTGGTCTGGCAATATCAGGGCATACTATCTTAAAGCTCAGATTGTGCAATTGCATTTATAAGTTTCTAAACTCGGGTGCAGTGGCAGTGCAGGTGTTTGCTTACCATTTAGATGCAGCTCACCATCTTCATGACGCTCGTAGCACGCAACCATCCATTGTGTTTTAAGAAGTGATTTAAAACAACCTGAGAGTAAGCATATCATTAAGTCGATATGTGAAATCAACCATCAATCATCTATTGGACATGAGAAGATATTGGGCTACAAGAGGAAGACATGAATTTTGACCAGCACCGCGGCATCTTTTCTACCCGTTGCAACCCAAATTCAACACAATAACACCCATGTTCAACATTTCTGAATTTCTGACAAAACTATTAAATACATTTGGCACGGACACACCTGTACTATGCAATTTGCGCCTTGTAGTCTGCTCCATAGATTGTCTAAATAGGGCCCATTATCATCATCGGGAGCACTATTCCCTCAAGCTGTTGATTTTCTGTTGATCTCAGTGAATTTGCAGTAGAAAGTTTTTGTGTGCTTATGCTGTCTTTTCCTAGGATGAACTGGAATGGGGGAAAGAGAACTGCATTCAGATCAAGAGGATCAAAGAGGTATGCAGAATGTTCCCAGTATCTTGATAATGTGGTCCTATAAAAGGAGGAAATAGCCTTGTGATGATGTTTACTTCAAAGACAAAGGGAGGGAATAATTATATCATCCTGCCACTACAGAAGATTGTCCTAAATCCACATTGAACTCCATACTGCGTTTAGATTATCCAGGTTGATATGAACTCCATGCTGTTTAGATTATCCAGGTTGATATGAACTCCATGCTGTTTAGATTATCCAGGTTGATATGAACTCCATGCTGTTTAGATTATCCAGGTTGATATGAACTCCATGCTGTTTAGATTTTCCAGGTTGATGGACTATTGTCCAAGTAGAAAATCTGTTTGAAAATTTGGTGTGTGTAAAATGCTATGAAACCTTAACTGGCATTTAGAAACGGTGCTAATTTAGACTAAAAGATTAACTGTCAATGGCATTATATAGTGAAATAAGCAGTTAATAAGGTAAATCTGCAAATTAAATAGTTTTTACTCTACAAGATTACAGTGCTTTACATTTAGATCAAATGTATGGGAGAGTATGGGCAAAAAAATAAGTAAAACGGGAAATAGAAGAAAATGGGTAAAGTCAACAGTAGCTAGATGAGCAATTCTGTACATGTCATTACATGCAAACCTTCAGTGAAAATGGCAGATTGGCTATTTTCGTCAAAGTGATTTGTTGTCCAGGGGAAAAAGGATGGGACCAAATATTGACCCCATATTTATGTGGTTAAAATATTCAAAGTTGCTGGCTAACCTAGCTTCTCATGCCGACTAGAGGCTAAGTGCTGTGATCGCAACGGCCCAGTCACCGTTGGTGACCTGGACCTACTGTACGTAAAACGGTTGTGTGCTGGCACATTAGGGGTTTAGAGCTTAAAGAGGCAGCTTCGTGCCAAGCAATGAAGAGAGAAATGTTAAAGTCAATTCTTAAATGCACTGGCAGCTAGTGATGAGCTGGCATGTCTTTGAACGAGTTACAAATGTAGTACATCTGACCAGTGGCTCATTCTACACAGGTGGCAGAGCTCTTTGAAGACCTGAAGAAACGTGTGTCCCAGTTCAACATGGTTGTGCCGGATAGTCCTATGCCCATGGACTACACCAGCCTGAACAAACAGAAGTTCATCCTGCAGGTTAGACTCACACCAGTAGTTCATTTTAATAAGAATTTACTTGGTGATCTCGGGTCAAAAGCCAGATTTTTGTTTTGTTTTGTTTGTTTTTTGTGCGAGGCAGAATTTTCACATCCTAATACTGCTTTTGTCATTTTAGGTCCAATAAACATGATTCTTTAGGAATCGGACGGAGGCATGAAAGTTATAGTACATGCCCCATCATTCATACATACAAATCTGCAAGTAACGTTTTTTTTGCCCAACAATTTAAGCACATGTGGTTGAAGGCTTTTTAATGCGGTTAGTGAAAGATCTCACACAATTTGTATTTGAAACTTACTAAAAGCACAGTAAGTTATTGATTTTCCTCTCACTGCGACTAAATCAGACTGTCATTTTGTCTAACTAAAGATCAGTATCTGAATTCCTTAATTTATCTCTAATATAATCTGTTTTAGGTGATCATCGCTGGTTCCCACTACCCCCACTACTTCACCCAGGGAGAGATGGATGAACAGCTGACGTCCAGAGAGATGTGTGGCTATGACCCCAAAACGGCAGTGATGGTATGATATACAAGGCAGGGAAACAAATATCATGGTGTCATTTAATAAAATGTACTTCTGCTTTCCGTTTATGAACTACTGAGTCTTATTCTTCCTGGGAGGGAAAGCCCTTATGCTGGAAAATGGAAAATAAGTAGTTATTTTTTTATCTGGGGCAGTGATTAGTAGAATATTTACTGCAAATAGTTTTATCCATTAACTGTTAATGGATAAAACTGGTCATCGTCGTTGTGTACAAATGTTTTTGTATTGGCTACTCTGATCAATAAATTGTAAATTGCTGCTCCTCTCCAGCAGAGTGGTGTGTAGGCTACGTAAATATTCATAAATCTAGACCACCATACCCATCTTGCATTGAGAGCCCACGCAAAACTGCCCAAAATCACTTTCACCTAGAAAATCCATTCACATTTTTTATAATTCAGCTGACTGTGGAGACACATGCTGGAACTTTTTACTTTGAAATGTTTTATAGTTTCTGAGTTATTTAATTTAAACGCCAAATGCATTCTCAATGGCGAAAACACAAACTTTGGCACCACGTGTTAAAAACAAAATACGTCCACAGACGTCTTGGGCTATGCATGTGCGGTAATACCCAGCACGTCCATAGACGTTTTGGGCACAAAATGTGTTAACATACAAGTTGTGAATGGGTCTTAACTTAAGTTGTGAATGGGTCAACACACTGATTGTCTGTGTTTGGTCTCAGGTGAGAAACCTCCCTCAGTACAGCTTTCTGTACTACAAGCAGCTGCAGTCACTGTTCCGCCAATGTGGCCAGGTGAAGGCCATATCCTTTGAAAGTTCCAGGTAACGTTGCATTAAAATTGCCTCCTTACAAAGAATGCTACAAAATGGGCCACCTCATCATGCTTTACAATTGTTTATGCACATCTGTGTGTCTTCAGAGCATATGTGGAGTTCCACAGGACGTCCAGGGGCTCTGGGGTGCTCCCTGAGGTGACCCTGGCCCTGTTCCTGAACCTTCAGAGCCTGCCCTTGGACCTACTAGTCTACCTGAATGATGATGTAGAAGACCGTGCCCACTCCCAGGGGAAAACCATTGCTCACATGAAATACTCACGGTAGGGAAGGAAGTCGTCAACATCCAACATTTTCCTTTTAACCACATGAATCGTCCATAGCGTCCATACTCCAGGCAAATGTTCACCATAGTAGGTGAACAGTTGGCAAAAATAGCAGATCTACAAGCAACGTGTTGTGAGCTTGTAGAAGGACAAAGGAGTTAAAGTACAGACCCCGGTCTATGAATTATAAGTGCAGCGACAACTACAGTTTTGGTAAGCAACTGTCGCACACACAGGCAACACTCATCGTTGGCCTGGGACTGTGTTGATATAACCTGACATTCTAGTACTCTGTGTGACACTCCACAGCTCTCGGCTACATGAAGGTTGTTTTTTAGACGGAGGCATCTCCTGTCAGTCCTATCGGGACTGTGATATGG
This sequence comes from Electrona antarctica, assembly GCF_951216825.1. Lineage (NCBI taxonomy): Eukaryota > Metazoa > Chordata > Actinopteri > Myctophiformes > Myctophidae > Electrona > Electrona antarctica. Next base: position 35,630,880 of record NC_136799.1, read on the forward strand.
AGTTGCAAATACCCATTAAAGCAGCTCACTCATTCTCACTCAAAAGGAGATTGCATAGGTGTCTGAATCTAGACCTATCTTTTTTCAATTTTCCCATAGACGTCTCAAAACGTATTTATTTAAAGACCTGTAAGCCTCGGACAAGGCCAACAGCCGAGTCGACAAAGCATGACAAACACTTTTGGGGCAAATGGATAATTAGAAAGATGAAAAAAGGGCAGGGTACATGTACAACACTTTTTTGTTTTTCTTTCTAGTTATTTGTTTGGCCCAAAGAAATGTGTTTATTGTCATGATTTGTCAACTCGGCTGTTGGCTTTATCCAAGGCTTTACATCTGGATAAAGCCTTTTAACACCCTTTTGGTGTTTTAAGTATTATGTTATACTTTAGCTATTGAAAAATATCAGATCTACAAGCTCGGGTAGAAACTAGATAGAAACAGATAGAAGGCATTTGTAGAATCGTCCTCGGGTCTAAATGGGTTAAACTGACCTATCTTATCTGATGAATTGAAAATGTATTGTAAACAAGTGTAATGCTTTATGGTGTCGTCCACAGTTTTTGTATGGAGTTGTGCTTGAAATCTACTGTAATTCTGCAAACTGTTAATAAATACTCCAATCAATCAAACCTGACTCCCCTGGCTGTGTTGTTGCTGTGCAGGGTGAACGTGGATCTCCAGACCCACTCTGTGAGCCTGATGGGAGTGCTGAGCAGCAACATTGAACCAAAGAAGCTACCTCCTAACCCCATGTTTGTGGTCAACATTACAGAGGTCAGTCCCCATAACAGATTTTATTGATTACACCATCAGCAAAGTTAGACGGAGGTTATCTGTTCTCAAAACTGGTTTTCACAATTTGGTGATTTTGATCAAAGGGCTTCTCCGAAGAGATGATTAGCGTTTGCGTCAAAACAGGTCAAGAGAAAAATTACTCACTTGTATTTTGATGATGAATTCAAGGTCTCAGATTATTAGCATGCTTATAATGAATGCCCGGATGTAGATGGAACCAGTAAATCAGCACGCCCAGCGATTTGCAGCTTCAGAGCCCATTTCAAGTTGGCATGGTGCCATCTTGGAAGCAGAGTGTATAGTAGGAGAGTAGCGACACGCTTTGATCTCGCTGCAAAGCGGGTGCCTATGGGCTATAGTTCCAAACATTGCTCCTATGGCTGGAACTATCCCATTGAGATAGAATGAGCACTTCCGCATTCCATTGTTAGAATGGGGGTCAACGCTAGTGTCGCCACTCTTACTATATTACTCTGCTTGGAAGGAGCTAGATGTAGCCAAAAGACCCTTTGGAGGATCGGTAGCCAACGTAGGTTTGATTACTTCTAACGCGACTAGCGACAGGACCGCGATGGGCTGTCAAACACAATCTTTGGTTAGAATTGGAAGCATTGATTTAGAGCAAGACTTATTCACGTTTTTAAGATTTTCGATCACATCCATTAAAATGGAAATGGAGGGGGACCACTTTGGATGACGTCCCAACCGGAAATGCCATTGAATGTTGCCCAATAGGTGCTCCCAGCCTGTAGAGCGGTGCGCTCTGTTATGGTGCTAATGTTCCGTCTTTTCATTAATCTCTGCCCCGGGCATCCGACGTAATTTATTAATAAGGCGGAGACTTTCCAAGTGTTCACAGTACAGTAGTACAGTCAAAGATCATGCTAAAAGGATAACACGCCAATAAAACTGGCTTGTTTTCGTTGTGGTCCTTGGTACTCAATTTACCAGTAATACATACATGTAAGACAAATACAATACAAAATATACTACAAAACAAAATGGAATAAAACTAAGTAGAATAGAGCTAAGTAGAATCATAAGAAAGTAGAGTCCGGGGTCGGGATTCTAGTAACTCGTGTACTTCAGTAAACTCAGTTTATTAACCGACTGGAGCGATGAGAATTGCCCTATTCTCTGAGCGGAATGAGGTTAAACAAACAGTGTTCAATGAGTTAAACTATGTTCACTTGTATTTTTACGAAAGGAATTCAAGGCCCTTAAATCCTTCTACTACGCTACCACCCAGTGATGTAGGTGTGCATTCACTCTACTGAACACAGTCTTTCTAGTATTCTACTGCTTATAACCAGAATATTGTAAATGAATAGTGTAACTCAAAATTTTGAACGACCTTTGTTGATAGAGAAAAACAAACCACTTCAGTGAAATTTCAAAATAATAAGAATTTCTGTCCAAGTTAACACGTTGACATGTTTTTAACAGCATTAATATTTGTATCTCATTAATCGCCCAATTAAAAAAGAAATGCCTTTTTTGACCCTTTGAAGCATCCTGATCTGAACAGAGGTAAATAATAAATTCAGTGTGTGCTTTGTGTACACCAGAGAGGATATCTTTTTTTTTTCAATAAAGTATTCAATAAATAACATTGGTTTTATAATGTATTGGATACAAAATAAAGCAATAATAATTGATACATTTGAATGGATCCTGCTCCATATACAACACAATGCACTGATTTCGAGCCAATCAAAAATATGTGATTATACGATTAATCATGTGATTAACTACACAAAGATTACAAATTTGAATCGCTGGACAACACACGCTCACTTCACACCCGTGTGAAGTGAGCGCTCTTATCGTACATCATCATTTTGTAAAATGGACACTATGACCAATTTGACCATTTGCTCAGACATTATGACGTAGAATTCTTCATTGTCAATAGGAATTTATGTGACAGTTTCTGACTGAAAGAATATATATTCAAAGATTTGCGCCACAAACGATTTTTCAAAAATAGCAGATCTACAAGCTCATATCTTGTAGATCTGCTATTTTTCAACAGCTAAAGTGTAAAAAATAATAAGTGGTTAAAAGCTATAAGGTGACACAGACACCTCAGGTGTCTAACAGACACCTCAGGTCTAAATGGGTCAGTTTGGGTGATTGTCTGTCCAGGTGGTGGAGGTGGGTCACTTCTGGGGCTTCCAGGCAGATGAGGCCAGCATGGAGAAGCAGCGCCATCTGACAAAAGAGATTAACATGCATGAGAAACATCCGGTCACTGTATCCCTCTACCCCAACCTTCTGTGCCTGGCTCCCTACTCGGAGAGTGATGACCAATGCATGTACTACCGCGCCAAGATCCTGCATATGCGCGGCAACTCTGTGGAGGTTGGTTGGCTTACATGTGTCCATTTCCATTATCATGAACTCACTGTGACATTATTTGTAGACAATAGTGATGTCTTTTGTAAGCTAAAAAGCTGTTCACATCAAGCACAGTAAAAAAAAAACTATAACCATACAGATATTGTTTTAAAAATCATTCTAACTCAAGACAGTGGTGAAAGATATAGTTATTGTTATAGTTTTGGTACTTTCTATGGCAGATTTCTGATTGAATCTTTGCATAGGATTTTTGATAAATTAAGAAAATGGGCAAACATGATAAGACAATCTACGTATTTCTTTTATTTATTTATTTTACCGGTCAGGATGTACAGACTCAGAGTAATTACGTTTTCTGGTATTTGTCAAACAAAATGTAACCTTTGTCCAGAACGATGAAATAATAAGTGTAATTTATGTTAAATAACACAACATAAAACTCTTAGGTTTATGTTGACCACAGAGCTTATCATCATCATCATCACCTTTTATTTATACTTGGAAATACATTGAGAGCAAGTCCTCATTTTCAATGTAGCCGAGGTTACAATTCACAAATAGTCAAAACAATACATCAACACAACATTATAAATCAGGATAAATTACAAAGGAACTTAAATGCAGAACAACCAGTAAAATAAATCAATTGAAGCAGGAGCAATCGCAGTGAAAAATGTTCTGGAGCATTCCTTTGAACTGACCGAAGGATGGCAGGGAGCTCAGTTTTAAGGAATTTTTAAGTTCATTCCACGAGGTTGGGCCATTGACAGAAAAAGCTGTCTGAGCCTGAGGAACCTTGAGCCTTAAAATATCACTAGTACTGCATAACATCAAATCTAAGTTTTAGTTTTGTGTTGGAGTATCAATGTAAAGTCTTGATTTCTTGCAGGTGTTCTTTGTGGACTTTGGCAATACCACAGTGGTGGCCTGCAGCAGCCTTAGGGAGCTTCCTGCAGACCTCATGTCAGCCCCATTTCAGGTACTGTATATGTCACTAGGTTTATTGAAGTAAATACAAAGACTGATGCTTAGGCTAACCTACAGTGCCTCTGACAATCAAACTGTATGATTTTTTTTTATACTATTAAAAGTTCTGCAGTGGAGGAGAATTTGTAATATATACATTACACACACGCACTGTATATAACTTTTATATTGTATATTGCAAATTATGGGCTCCATGTGGTATGATATTGTGGAACCATGAAACTTTGCCCTGCTGTATTCTTGGCTTTTAGTGTACAGTATGTGTTAAATATCAGAAAATCAGAAAATGTCAGATATTAGATATGAGTCTCTTGATGTTTCCAGACTTCAAAGAAGAGAAACATAATAATAATAAAGCTGTTGGAGTTTTACTTTTTCCTTAGATAATGGTTGTTGTCATCAATGTTGACTTGACTTAACAATGTTCACTCCTTTGACTGTGATGTTAGGCAAAGGAGTTCCACATCGCCGGCATGCAGCCTTCAGCCCAGTCCATGATCCTGGGCGACCACTGGAGTAGCCGAGCCCGTGACCGCTTCATCACTCTGGTGAAAGGTCGCTCTCTCATCGTGACACTCTACTCCATCCTGCACGGCGTCATGCGCGTGGACCTACTCTCGGACAACACCAGCGTGGCCGACATCATGGTGAAGGAAGGACACGCCATCAAGGCACAGGAGAGCTATGACTCCACGGTAACATGACTGACCCCGTTTAAAAGTGTGACACTTATCAAAAACATCTGTGGTCTGTAAAGCCTGATTAATACTTTGTCATACGATAATGTCACAGATGTACAAGCTCACAGCGCTTAAAGTGAGCGGGACCATTGTTAAAAGGAGCATAAATTAGGCATAGAGATCCAAACTGATTATATCATTACTGTGTGTTTATACTGTATGTGTCGTCTTGTAGCAAAACCATGAGGTACTATTGGCTATGTACAAGGACACGAAGGACGGTACCTACGCGCCCAACTCCGCCAGCAGTTCCTGGAAGGACCGCAACAAGGAGGAGACTGAGCTCATTGACAACCTGCTGTCCCATTTCTCCAGGAACAGCCAGTGCCAAGCCAAGGTAAGACACAGTGGTCTTTAATGTCTTTCTCGGCCACTCGCCACACGATGGGCGTCACCCCTCCATTGGTCTGTTTGTCCAGCAGGGGGAGCCATTTTGGTGAACCCAGCCCATGGGCCCAGTGATGATGTTTGTAGACGTAAAGCAAGAGTGCACCCTTTCTGTCTGGTAGTCCAGACAATAACAGTGCTGTCTGACCTGTTGAAATTCAACAAGTAGATTAGAGTTGATGTTTATTTGTTTCCACAGGCAATATGGACATCAGACTTGATGACTTGATGAATCACTCTTATTTTGAGGTCAAATATTTACTTTCGTTTGAATTGATGAACGTGCTAAGCTATGCAGTAGTGGTAAAGAGCTGCACGCACATCCAAATATTTCAAGGTGCAGGATCCGAAAGAATTACTAAGAAAGAAAAGAGGAGATCCGCGCACGGTTTTCAAAGCTCCCAAAATAATATATATTAATAGCGGACAAAGCAACAACGTTTCGACGTAACCAGCCTTCGTCAAGTACATCACATCATTAAGCAAGATTGAGTGAGAGGGTTGTTTTGGAGATTTCCAAGATGGTAATATTATTCTAGCAAAGAGTTTTGCAAAAGCAATAATGTCTAACTTTTGATTTGTAAATGGGTTTGACAACGGAGTTGTAGTGAAGTTTCTAGAACATCAGTGTGTCAAACACAACTACACAATGACCAGAACCTGTGGGCAAGCCCAATACATGTTTGAGGTGTGCTTGTGTCTGGACACAGCGATCACACTTGATACATTTCAGCCACCCTGGCTTTACTAAGATCAGCTCTATGTACTACTTTCAGCTGAATTAGACTGAGACGTACACATGAGGTAATTGAGTTGATTCTATATAAAGTGTCCTGATCTGTCAAATCGCTGTGTATTAACAGTAAGAGATGAGATAAATGTATGAAACAAATTATTCTCAGTTTGTGGCATTATCAGCAGTTTTTCCCACTTCTGGTTATTAGGAAGATGTAGAAATTAACCGAATACTTTCACAAACTAACGGACCATTAAGGTTTTTATCACATGTCCTTTAGTAATTTATTTGGGATTCAGCCAGACCAAATCAGAACTGGTCTGGCTGGATCTCTGGGTACTGCACTAAGAAACGGCATGCACAAGTCAATGCAAAGAAAAATGACTGGTGTCGCCTGTGAATGACTGATACTGTACTAAGCACTCTGCACTAGTATAAATAAATAAATGCATATCAGACTGATTAAGTGTACTTTGAATTCCATGTCCAATGGTTGCTTTCCCTTCCAATGCCCCAGGTTCGCGTCAACGGGCCGTCAAGTCCATACGTATCCACCTTCCACAGCATGAGCCAAGCCACGCATTACCTGTGAGTAAACCACGTGTGCAGATGTCACATTTACCTCTTAACGGTTTCACACAAAATGGTATAACTACAAGCTCACCATGCAATGAATTGTGAGCTATTGATTCAAACATTTGCTACATTTGAAAATGTTTGAACCATTTTTTGTGATAGTGATGCCAGGTTCAAAGTGGTTAAATAAGCACAAATTATGTCTTGAATCACAGATTCAGAAATAAACACAAATGATGTCTTGAATCACAGATTCAGAAGTATGATGGCCACATTGGTGAAAACTGGCATATTGCCTATCATCCGTGTGCTTATTGAATGTATGCTCCACCACCCAGGTCAGCTTGCATAACGAAGAACAGCATCAACTCTGCGGCACTGAACCCAAATCCTCAGAGCAAACACCTGCGGATGCTGGTAGCTGGAAGTGTGGCAGTTAGCCCTTCAGGTACAACATGGATCAAAGCCATAAGTGACTTAACCCATTCTATTTTTTTTCCATGCTGTTATATAAATTACTTTTTACTGTGTGTGTGTGTGTGTGTGTGTGTGTGTGTGTGTGTGTGTGTGTGTGTGTGTGTGTGTGTGTGTGTGTGTGTGTGTGTGTGTGTGTGTGTGTGTGTGTGTGTGTGTGTGTGTGTGTGTGTGTGTGTGTGTGTGTGTGTGTGTGTGTGTGTGTGTGTGTGTGTGTGTGTGTGTGTGTGTGTGTGTGTGTGTACAGGTTACCGTATTCTACTAAGCGACACCACCCTCATGCCTGACATACCCGGGCTCCCTGCACTTGTCACCATGCTCTTCACCCCTGTCATGGAGCTGCGGTCAGTCGGAAACAGATTTATACTATTTTGTTTTTTTGTTTCCCCAGAATTTGCATTTTCAGCACTTGGGAGTTGGGGGTGCTGATGTATGACCTGTGCTATATAAATAAAGTTGTATTGACTAGTTAGTAATGCTGAACCCATGGAAGGCATTTGAAATAGGTCCCCCCACTTGATTAATATATTCTCTTATCATGTTCTGTCTTATGTTTTATATTTTAGTACCAACAAGGAGAGGACCTGCTACACTGGTGCACTCTGTGGCCTGGGGTGGAACAGTCAGACGCGAGAGGCAATCATACCTGAACACGATATTGAGCTGGCCTTTGACGTCAAGTTCGATGTGGAGGACATCACTGAGGTATCAGTCGTCGACTTGTTTTACGACAAAGAGCCCTACAAAGTCACAGAACGGAAATTAAATTTGCACGTTTGATTTTTCCGCTCAGATCAACGCCTTGAGAGTATCCATCAACTGTCTGGCATGTGAGGGGCCCAGCGGCCCTCTCCACCTGGGGCCCGACAGGATCAGCCGCCTGCAGGACGACTGTCGAGATCGCCTTATCAGGTCTTTATACACGCACACAGAACGAAACACCAGTAATTCACATCAGCAGACAATGCAACTGAGCAGTTATTTATAGCCCATTTAATTTCTTATACAGACTGTTTGCCAAGTCACCTACCAGAGAGCAGATTATTCCAATGATCTATGAGAAAGCAGGGCATTGGAACCAGGTACAGTAAATGAGCCTTCAGACATCCACACCAGTTCATTTTTCTCGTATTCCTTGTATACCACGCCACATCTTGTGTCTTCTAATGCTTGTTAACTGTGTGTGTAGGTGGACCCCTCTCTGAAGATGGACATTGTTCAGGCGGAGAGTGTGAAACGCAAAGGCGTTCTCTTCCAGCTACATCCAGTCACTCTCCTCAACAACTGACGGATCAAGTTTTATTCAACTGAAGTGGACTCTGTCTAGACCCTTCAATGCTACTCCTTTGAGTTTTTTTGTTTCCAGATGAAGTGGACTCCACTCTGAACTCCACTCTCTTTGAATACAAGGTTATGTTTAAAAAAAGTCATGCTACCGTTTTAGTTGTAAATGGGGTAGATACAGCTGGTGCAGTGGTGCCATTTGAACAAGTTCTGTTCATTGAGTTTGAAATCCAGCTTTTTTTGTTGTTCAATAAGGTGTTTAATTGCTGTGCACTGTAGGTAGTTGTAGCAGTGCCACAGTTGTGTGCCAATAAAAATGCTTTTGAGTGTTTGTAACAGATGACTCGTCAATCACAGTCAACCCAAACATAGGAGCAATCTCATTGTTGCCTGTGAGCTAAGGCTAAATTTGTCACCTCAACCCAAGCGCACAAAAAACGAAAGGGGTTTCAATGCCAGAAGCAGTTGGTTTGTATTTATAGTGCACCTTTTAAACTCCCCGCATGGTTTACCCAGTGTAGTGTACACACCATGGTGGCCATGTACCACCAGAAGGTGTGCATGGTTTACCCAGTGTAGTGTACACACCATGGTGGCCATGTACCACCAGAAGGTGTGAATCAAAATGAGCTCTGACTGCATCCAACCTTCCCCGTCTAATCGACTCAAAGTGAAGCATCTTTTTCAGTAAGGTGTCTGAGATGACATTATACATCAAGGTACATTCATTTTTCATATTGGAGTTAAATGCATTACATACTGTAAATGCAAATAGAGTCCAGGGTCTAAGAACTACATTGAGTATAGTTGTACATAGTACAAAGTTGGACAGTTATTAAACAAGCTAATAGTAATATCACCAGATACCCCTTGTCTTCATAGTAGTCGATCAACAGTACCTAAAACATGAGCTTGTGTAGAGTTCTGGTTATACAAAAGCAAAAAAAAACTACGATTACCACATTGTCAAATTATTTTGTGCTTGAAAACACCAAAAGAAAACCATTGATTTTTATATATTTTGACATACACTGAGAGAAGCAGTATTTAACATTGGCAGCAGAGCAACTCTAGCTGGGTACATGCAGTAAAGGCCGTCGGGATCGGGAGTTGAACCCACGGCACACTGCCAGGCTCGGGCTACCGGCCAAGGTGCCTGGACCGCTGAGCCAAGGCCCAGGCCTCGATGTTTTCCTTTTGACCGATACCTGTCCATTCAAACTCTAGACGGGCCTGCCCCAAAGTTCGTTATTAAAACTAGGGTTCTCAACAGGCCCGAAAATTAAAGTCCGGCCCTCATATCATCAAACCCTGTACACTCAAGAGAATGTCACCGCTACCACCCTTAGATCTCCATATATGAAACTGACCTGTTCTGACATTCCATATGTTGATCTGACCTCATCAAACCCTGAACACTCAAGACATGCTCCTTATATGGCCAGTATGGAATTCATTCCATGTTGATCTGACCCCATGCCAGCGCTCGCCCAGCAGTCTGCCGTCAACGAGGTGGATGCGTGCATGCGACCTCGAGGTCGGTTCTCGCCCTTAGGTGTGTTACTGGTTATTGTGTTTGATATTGTGTTTATGTGATTGTAGATCTATTTTTGAAAACGTTTGAATAGGTGATAGTGGATAAATTGTGTTTGCAGAATGATAGAGCTGGCGAGAGGAGAGAGGGAATAAACTCAAACATGGTACGTGCTGTGTCAACAATTAACCCCAGACCACCTCAGCCACTGCAACACTTATCTTGGGTTAATATGAAAAGAAAATGGGACACACTATGCGCTTGGCAGGCATTCATCTTATTTCCACCAAGGATTAATTTATACAATTTACAATTTAGGCATTTAGCAGACGCTCTTAATCCAGAGCGATTTACATTAAGCAAGAACAAAAGGCATGGGAATACATCACATATATAAAAAGCATTTATCAAGAAACATGCGTAAGCTAAGAACGTAGCTAGAACATATCTATATAATGACACTACATATAAACTATACATATATACTATATGCTGTACATATATACTATGAAGTGCTATGACTACATACAATGCAATTATTGTGCTGTCTACATAACATGCTATAAGTCTGTATCAAATGCTATCTAAGTCTAAAAAGTGCTGTCTAAGGGGGTAGGGTAAGTGCTATGGGCCATGATGGAGTCTGAAAAGGTGGGTTTTCAGACCACGGCGGAAGATTGGGAGTGATGCTGCAGTTCTGACTGCAACGGGGAGTGCATTCCACAGTTTTGGAGCCAGAAGGGAGAAGAGTTTGGGACGTGTGGAGCGTTGTCCCGGCGTTTTTAGTGAGGGTACTTCCAGCTTCCCTGCATTGGCTGATCTGAGTGCGCGGGAGGGTTTGTAGGGTTCAATCATACTTGCAAGATATGGGGGAGCCATACCTCTGGTTGCTTTGAATGCCAGCATCAGGGTTTTGTATTCTGTGCGGGCAGCGACCGGGAGCCAGTGGAGGGAGCGGAGCAGGGGGGAGACATGTGAGAATTTTGGTTGGTTGAAGACCAAGCAAGCTGCGGCATTTTAGATCAGTTGGAGAGGCTTAAGTGCACATGCCGGTAGGCCAGTAAGGAGGGCGTTACAATAGTCGAGTTTTGACAAGACTGTTGTCTGGATTAGGAGCTGGGCTGATTCCTGGGTGAGGAACGGTCTAATTCGTCGTATGTTATATAGTGTGAACCTGCAGGATCGAGTGACAGCTGTGATGTGAGTTTTGAACGAGAGCTGACTGTCCAGGACAACACCAAGGTTCCTGGCAGTTGGGACAGACGTTACCAGGAAATAGTTAGCTCCCGCATAGGGCAGGACTTAGCTGGGAAGAAGAGAAGCTCAGTCTTGTCTGGGTTCAGCTTGAGGTGGTTGGAGGACATCCACTGTGAGATGTCAGCCAGGCATGCAGTGATGCGCTCTTCCACCTGAGAGGCAGAGGGGGGGAAGGATAGAAACAGTTGTGTCATCGGCGTAGCAGTGATATGATATATTGTGAGCGGAGATGATAGTGCCAAGGGATTTAGTGTACAGTGAGAAAAGGAGGGGACCAAGTACAGATCCCTGTGGGACCCCAGTTTGGAGGGTTCGGGGGGATGATAGCAGACCTTTCCAGGAAACCTGGTAGGTCCGGTCGGTGAGGTAGGAGGAGAACCACTTCAGTGCCGTCCCACCGATGCCTAGATCCGCTAGGGTGTCTAGGAGCAGCTGGTGGTTCACTGTGTCAAATGCTGCTGATAGGTCTAGGAGAATCAGGACTGCAGAGTGGGACGCAGCCTGGGCAGCATGTAGTGCTTCTGTGACTGCCAGCAGGGCCAGCTTCTGTTAATACTCTATTGTCATGTTCAAAAGCAGGAGTGCACGCAAGTAAACCACTGACGGGCAGATAGATAATGTAATGCATATTATGTCTGTTGATATGATCCATGGTGCTCTTGCACCCCTGGTAGTTGTAAATCATTGACCACATAACGGGGCTCTTTTACAGTCAGTTTTACTCAGTTCTGTGCCGACTGCAGAGTGCGAACCGCCCCTTAATTTAGCTTTTGATCTTTTACGCAGAGCTTAAAGATGTACAAAAGGCAAATGGGCTCTATCCACATGGAATAACTCTTCGGACTTCCGAGCCGCTTCCATACTTCGTTCACAGGTATTACACTTGATGGATAATTTTGAGTTATTAGATCTGTAGATCTGTTATTTTTGGTGGATGGTAGTTTCCATGTTCTCAATAACTATGTATTTTTCATGCCCTGTATCCCACTGAGTTTACATATCATTTCTGCCCCAGCGTAAAACAGATAGTATTAAATCTCACTCTCCCCCAGTCAGCGAGTAAGATAAAAGATTGTTTTCTCCTGTTGGACGTCTTGCATTATCTGCCCCTCTGGTGAAAAACATGTTATTCGGCCTTGGTACGGTGCTAGAGCAGACAAATTGTCTCCTAGTTACGTTAGCTGGTTGTCAGTAACTTGGGCTGTGAACTACATTTACTTAAAGAACTACAATTCCCTTCGGTCACTCTTCCGGGATTTTACCGGAAGTATAATTTGCCACGTATCCCAAGTAGGCCTCCCGGCAATAGGTGTCGCCATAATTCACTTTTGGGTTACCCTCTGAACTCAAATACATTACTTCCCCATGTCCAAAGGATGTTATGACTTATGTAGTATAAAATGTTGTCACTGATGATGTGTCAGTGAGAGATCGTTTTAACGCTGTACGGACCTGCCATTTCTCTCCCGATGTGATTGGTAATATATATCAAGTGGAAAATCCCCATAGCTCTGGTGTGGACTTCTTTCTTCCGTGTCTGGTGTCAAACTCATTCTAAGGTATTCTGGTATACTGATACTTCTACTCTGCCTATTCTTTCCTTTTAGTATTATAGTTTTCCTCTAAAGTATTTATCCTTAAAAGGTATTACTATAGAGTTACAGTTGAACATTATAACAGTAAAGATAAAGTTAATATTCACTTGTTTAAAAGGTTTACAGTCCTGACTTGAGTACTTGTACTCTATTACATTCTTACAAATTCTCCTCCACGGTACTCCTCCAGAGTCCAGATGATTGATTGGTCTTCGATCCTTCCCTTATCTTACATTTATATGCATCAATTGGTCCTTTCGATAGCCGGCCTTTAAGGAGTATTAGACTAATTTAAAGATTAGCGGCTCCGACAAAGGCATGTCCCAGCGCCAGAGTTTTTTTACTGAGTATTTCTACTCTTACTTTCAAAAGCATTTTTACATTTCCGGAGTTTCTTGCTCTGCTATTATAACAGTATTATACAGTCCTTTCTCATTAGCATTATTATGAATGTTAGACCATAGTTTTCCCTTTCCTCTCCCTATCTCTCCCTTCTCTCTCTGTTTGACACACACACGGAGGGGAGACACCTCACACAGGCCAATTTCTTTTTGAACATGGACTTTTCATTTGATCGTTGTTTACCATTACATCGGAATGGTATGTCACCGGGATTCGGACGGACAGCGATTTTTATTTTGGGGTCCGTGAACTGCTAACAGCAGTGAACATAACGGTTCACGGCGTGTGTGCACTCCACGGATCTCCCCCTGATCCTCCTTCCATACCCCGCTGCCCTGGATCGTCTGGTCCGACTTCTGCCTGCCTATCTGCTTCTTCATCTGCTCTAAGTTAAGTAATTTATGGTTTCTTTAGCCTTCATAGATTAAGCTGTCATTATAATTCATCCCACCTCACACAGCTAGGTATTTGTTTTAGTTGCTTAACAACTTTAGACAATGTTTCGATCGGAACCTCCCTGAGTTTCTTCTGTCCCATGTAGTAAACATTTTTAGTACGGTCAGCTGTCTGGATAGGAATTATATATATGTTTTTTAGCACAGGATCGACGTGTGTGTGGAAGTATATATATATGTTTTTATTTATTCTTGCATTCTCCTCTGAGTCGATACGGAGCGAGAGCTGCAAGGGTTCAATTTCAACCTTCATAGGGTCCAGATTTGACTTGCGTTCATTCAGACGCTTTTCTCATTCAGTACTAATTCATTCATTTTTATATCACCCCAAAACAAGGTAACAATAATGATGCCATTATTACATTTGACCATTTAATTCCCAGATTATTTTAAAAGATTACATTTGGCTATTTCTCGCCTGTCCATTATGGTTTAAATGTTACCTTTTTATTTTTAAAGCTTGTCTGTGCCTTATCTGTGTCAGGAATGTGCTTAATGCGTGGGAGAGGTAGCTGCCTCTCTCTCTGTCTCTCCTCTCCGCTCCAATGTGTGTCTGCGTGCGTGCGTGTGCGCGTGCCAGTGTGTGCGTGTGTGTGTGTATGTGCGTGCGCTTACTTTGGAATGCATGTGAGTGCAGTCTCAGTGTGCGTGCGTGCGTGTGTATATGTGTACCACCCAAAGTCGGGCTGTATTTTGTCTGCTTGTGTGCGGGTGTGCGTGCCAGTTGTGTCCGTGCATGCGTTCGTGCGGGCGTATGTGCGTGTATATCCGTATGTGTGTGCGCGTGCCAGTGTGTATGTCTATGTGTGAGTACCACCCCATGTGTATGTGCATGTGTGCACAACCCCACCTCTCCTCTCCCCAACCCGTTTGTATGGGTGTGTGCGTATGTGCGTGTGCCAGTGTGTCCGCGTGTGTGCACGAATCCCCTCCCTCCTCTCCCCAACCCCTGTTTGTATGGGTGTGTGCGTATGTGCGTGTGCCAGTGTGTCCGCGTGTGTGCACGAATCCCCTCCCTCCTCTCCCCACCCCCGTTTGTATGGATGTGTGTGTGAATGCCCGTGGAACAGTTTATTTTATTTATTTTTTAGTGGATATATGTGAATGGTCCCCCCCCCCCCCCCCCCCCCACACACACATTTTCATTTGAATGCGTGTGCATGTGTGTGAATGCCCTCCCCCCTGTCCCCTGCCATCTTGTTTCATAACTTTAGAAGTGTAGCCTATTAGGAATAGATAACTCATACTTTGCATGATTTTTAGTCACGGAGCAAAGCCACATTTTTTCATAATTCAGACTTTTAGTAAGGGAGGCAAAACAACACTTTGATTTTTGTTATTTTTACAGTTTTTACTGCATTTCATAACTTTATAATTGCCTTACATTATACTACAGTGTTACATGTAGTAGTAGCATCAGTACAAATTTCAGTTTCTGTGTTTGCATGTGTGTATATATGTGTGTGTGGAACAATTCCTTTTAAATTCACCTCATCATAACTTCCTATTCCACAAATAGGTCAGTTTAAAATTTCCCATTTCATTATTTTAAGAGTGTGACAAACGTGTACTTGCGTATAGCCTCCATTCTACCTGAACATTTCATATTTTATTTTTTGCTCATTCCCACTTAAATTCCCCATTTGGTTATTGTGTGATTATTGATAAATATTAGAAATGCGTGACGACTATTGATTTATTTATCTGTCAGGCTCCGTGTTCCGCCATTTATCATCATTTCATACATTTTATTTTTTTAGATAGGACCCCCTTGACCATTTAATTGCCTTAGTATGACAATTTATTATTGATTTCAACCAATCCCCTTATTGATTTAATTCATTCTTTATTTTTATTATTTCATTTCATTTATTATTGAGTGGTGTGGACCTCTCCTACAACTGGCTTTGTTAGTCTGTCTGTGCAGAAAAAAATTTAGCATGGTTGCTACGGTCACCCAGTTCACCCGGGTGTGATTTCATTACATCAGACATTACGTCAGACCACAGCTGATAAGGCTATATAAGACCTCACACCACTCAGTTCACACGGGTGTGATTTTTCAATTACATTCTGGTTTCCGCCGTTCATCATCATTTAATAACTACAACTCCCACAATCCTTTTTGGATAGGGCCCCTTGTCCATTTAATACATTAGTTATGCCATTATGCCATACTGATTTCAACCATTGATTTCAACCCTCATTGATTTAACTCATTAATTACTTGGCCATCCATTAACTATAGCTTACATCCGAACTCCGGTACTATTAATTAAGTATTCCTTTCTTATATTTTAATTATCTTTTAGGTTAAATCCCAGTATTCATTTTAATTGCAATTTGCATTTATTTATTTTTGATTTTAGATTTTAAATTTTGGATTTCAAATTTTACATTTTGAATTTTGGATTTTACATTTTAAATTTTACATTTTACATTTTACATTTTACATTTTACATTTTACATTTTGAATTTTAAATTTTACATTTTACATTTTACATTTTACATTTTGGATTTTGGATTTTAGATTTTGGATTTTAGATTTTAGATTTTAGTTTTTAGATTTTGAATTTTAGATTTTGAATTTTCATTTTGGATTTAAAATTTTGATTTTGATTTTCAATTTAATTCAGTTAAGTTTTAAGTTTTAAGTTTTAAGTTTTACGTTTAATTTTAATTTAAATTAATTTTTTATTTTTGTATTTATGTTGACAATTCAGGTGCTATAGGGCGGGTCCATAGGAGAAGTTGCTGTTGGCCCTATAGTATTAACACCAAATTATCACCAAATTATCACCATTATCATTTTATATTTCCCTGTGTGCTAGGACAGTATAGTAGATGCAAATAGTTTTTTTCATTTTTTATTTTTTCTGTTTTCATTTGTTTTCCCATTTGTAGATTACTACTTAGACTACAATTTTTTTGCTGTTTTCATTTTCTTTCCCTATTTTTAGACAGTATAAATATTAGGAAAAAAAAAATAGAGTATGGTTACATGTGCGTGCACATTACGTGCAGTTTTTTTTGGTTTGTTTAGTAAGATAGTCAGTGCACTATCAGTCTCTACCTTTAGAGAGAGTCATCTACATTCAAACTTGTTTTTTTACTGTTCATGAAGTTATATCTGGCTGGTTTCTTCTTGTATTATGTTCATCAGCGAGTGAGAGAAGGTTAATAAGTGATGATTTTGACTGCATGGACATTTCTTTCATATCCTCACATGGACGCATGTGTGGAAGGAAACAAATGCATTACAGCTAAAAAACAAAATAGCATAGTTAATATAGTGTTATTCAGGACAGAGAAGGCCAAATTATGTATCGTAAGGTCGCGTCAAGGTATAAACACCATGTTACAGACAACATGGTCAAGAGTCTAAGGTATGGACTAAGTGTGATTGAATCTGTCACAAGAACAGTTAGAGGTTTTCCACCACACGTGACACAAATAGTGTTTCACAGGTTTTGTTTTGAGTGGACGATTTATTCCCAAGACATTTCCCAAGACATTTTATTTCCCGATTATTTTTATTTTTATTTGTACTCTACTCTCTCTTTTTCTCTGCCTGGAACGAGTTCTGCAGGCTCCTACAGGTAGATCTTGTCTCTCTGTGACCTGATGTGTACAATCATGGTCAATTTCGGTCTATCTTGACTCTTTTGGCAAACCTGCGTGTGACGATTAACTACGTCAAATAAACGTGCAGGGGACAGAGTACAGACAGTTTGTGTACTAGCCACCGGAATGCTTAAGATAAGGTGCCTTGATTATATTTTATCCAGAGTAATACAGACACCAGTTGTCTGTATTTACTGATCCAGAGTAATACAAACACCAGTTGTCTGTATTTACTAATCCCAGAGTGATATACGGGACACAAGTTGTCTGTATTCACTGCGCATTTTGGCGCACAGAAGGCGTCCCATCCTATGCATAACATGTAAACGAATCTTCGCCCCATTTTGGGCAATCTTCGTCTATATACTTTGTTTTCTATTTGAGATATCTTTTTACGGATTCTCCCTGCCCTTTTCTTTAAGGTGCACATACATACGTAGAATGCTGAGTCTCTATCTCTTTTTCTTTTTGAGATACCTGTCTCTACGTAACCTCCCTCCATATAAATGTGAAATGCATGCGCTAGAGAACTCTGTCTCTCTGCGTATCCTCCCTCCATTTTACAACTGTGTAAATGCGTACGTAGAACGCTGGGTCTCTCTCTCTCTCTCTCTCCTTGACTTATCTCTAAGTACTCTCCCTCCATATAAATGTGTAAATGCGTGCTGTGAGAACGTCTGTCTCTCTAAGTACCCTCCCTCCATATAACTGTGTAAATACGTACTGTAAGAACGGTCAGGAGAAGTACAAATATTAATATTTTATTATTATTTTTATTTTCATTTTTTTTAAACCATACCCTGTCTACCTACACGCCCTCCCTTCACCATTAAGCTGTGTACATGCGCGGGTGGTAGAACAGTCATTTTCATTTTCATTTAAAAACTATACCCTGTGGATGTTTACCCTGTTGATGAATTGTTTATAATTATTATTGTTTCATTTCGTTCACCAGTTTGTTTTTTGTCTTTCTGTTTTATCTCACAGATACGGATCTCTGGTGGTTTCGTGGTCAGGAACAAACCCGAGTCAGGACAGAGGAATCTAGAGACCCACAAAAGCGATGGAGTGAATGGACATGTTGGTTGTGGACCTCGAGATTCCTTTCCCTTTGTTTATAAGGTTTGACCCTTGATCCCGACCCACTCAGAACCGTCTGAATCAGTATCATTAGACCCCGACCCACTGAGAACCGTCTGAATCATTAGTATTAGGCCCAAACCCCCAGAACAGTGACTGCCCTTTTATCATTATGATTAGGCCTTAATTTGCCCATAGATTTCCCATCGGGAACACATTATAATTCCACTCAGGTTTCACCATACACATTATTGTTTTATGTTTTTCAAACATGTTTTTCTTTGCTAAAACGCTGTATTTTGCTAAAACGCTGTTTCCCCTCCCTACCTAATATTAGGATTAATTTGATTATCCCTTCTCCCCTCAATTAATTAATATTAGATTATTTTAATTTTAATTTGATTTATTTGTCATTTTTACTTATTTTATTTTGACTGACAAACAGACCATGTTCGTTATTATTTCCATACATTTATTCATTTATTTTTAGACTTGACTACCGGTACATAGACTACTATTCCCTCTGCATTTGACAGTAGGAGACTGATAGCTACCTGACACTGACTGATTGCTCGCTTATCCGGACGTATAGACAGGTGACAATTTGACTTAATTGACTATTTTCTTTTATTTTTATTAAAACTATTTTCCATTTGTTGTAAAAAAAGGATCTCCATCTTCCCCATTATATAGATTATTTTAACTGAATTATCCCATCTTTGGACAATCTAAATTCCATTCCATTATGATTCATTATCCCTCTCATTATATTTTTATTATTTTAGATTTGATTCATATTTTACCTCTGAATTTGGAATATCCCTCCATTGTAAACATTTAACCTTTATTATCCCCGAACCACCCCTTGACCTTACATTGAGATATTTAGAATAGGGACACCTTCCCCTTCCATTTCATTTTATTATTTTGTTTTCATCACCATGAGTTTGGCTTGACTAGGCATATATCCTCCCCGGAATAGACTTGATTCTATATTTGGCCTTTATGGTACTAATTTGACTCACCCGGAAGCTGCTACGATCGGCGCAGGAGCGCGGCAAAGATAACATCATCAACTACCCCGTCCCCCCCTCTCCAAGCTCTGCTTGGTATAAGAACTGTTAGGTGCATCTCCGGCCGTTTTCTCCCGTTTGAATGACAGAGATCGAGTGTATCTGTCAATGAGAAAGTATAGGCTGATATGTCACCTGTGGGTCACCTGTTATGTCACCCATCCTGGGGACGGGGCGAAGATTCGGCTCTGACTACGAGCGAAGAAGAACTATCGCAGTATCTGCGCTGCTAAAAAGAACTTTGTTGTCAAATGACACTTTCGACGGCGCATCGGCGTGCTGCAACGATGCTGGGTTCCTCGGGGACCCCGAAGATCTGCCCTAAAGAACATTGTCAAACTCTGACACTAAACGTCGGCGTAGGAACGCTGCAACATTGCTGGGTTCCTCGGGAACCCCGAAGATCGAAGACCTCGAGAGAGAAAAGTCATTCTGTCTCTCTGCCACGGTACCATCTAAATAATGAGTGATTTCTTGCCTGGTCGTAAGTCAAACTATTTTTTATTTTTCATTGTTCCTGTTACCCTTTTATTCCCATCCTGATCCTTAGTATAGAGTTAATTTTATTTCTCATCTCCCAATTGACCCTTATTATATTTTATTTAATTCCCTGAAGATTGATTATTGATTATTGATCACATGACACTTCACCCACAAAAAGCGATGGAGTTGATGGATAATTTTGAGTTATTAGATCTGTAGATCTGTTATTTTTGGTGGATGGTAGTTTCCATGTTCTCAATAACTATGTATTTTTCATGTCCTGTATCCCACTGAGTTTACATATCATTTCTGCCCCAGCGTAAAACAGATAGTATTAAATCTCACTCTCCCCCAGTCAGCGAGTAAGATAAAAGATTGTTTTCTCCTGTTGGACGTCTTGCATTATCTGCCCCTCTGGTGAAAAACATGTTATTCGGCCTTGGTACGGTGCTAGAGCAGACAAATTGTCTCCTAGTTACGTTAGCTGGTTGTCAGTAACTTGGGCTGTGAACTACATTTACTTAAAGAACTACAATTCCCTTCGGTCACTCTTCCGGGATTTTACCGGAAGTATAATTTGCCACGTATCCCAAGTAGGCCTCCCGGCAATAGGTGTCGCCATAATTCACTTTTGGGTTACCCTCTGAACTCAAATACATTACTTCCCCATGTCCAAAGGATGTTATGACTTATGTAGTATAAAATGTTGTCACTGATGATGTGTCAGTGAGAGATCGTTTTAACGCTGTACGGACCTGCCATTTCTCTCCCGATGTGATTGGTAATATATATCAAGTGGAAAATCCCCATAGCTCTGGTGTGGACTTCTTTCTTCCGTGTCTGGTGTCAAACTCATTCTAAGGTATTCTGGTATACTGATACTTCTACTCTGCCTATTCTTTCCTTTTAGTATTATAGTTTTCCTCTAAAGTATTTATCCTTAAAAGGTATTACTATAGAGTTACAGTTGAACATTATAACAGTAAAGATAAAGTTAATATTCACTTGTTTAAAAGGTTTACAGTCCTGACTTGAGTACTTGTACTCTATTACATTCTTACAAATTCTCCTCCACGGTACTCCTCCAGAGTCCAGATGATTGATTGGTCTTCGATCCTTCCCTTATCTTACATTTATATGCATCAACACTGATACTAATTTAATAACCAAATGGATCCATTTGTACACTCGTGAGTTGCAGGCTACGGGGCCATTTGGAACCCACTCAAGGACACTTGAGACCCACTGGTGTAGCAGAGTGTTTCCAGTGAGCCAACATGCACAATAGCAGCACCCTGACTGTTTGACCAGAATGGAACAGAGCACTTCAAAATACTATCTGTAAGTTGGTTTTGGTGAATAGTGAATACATGTTTGAGTATTAAATGAATATTCTCAGTTTACAAGTTAATAGCCCTATCTTACATTTCATGTATTCCAAATACAGTCCTATCCGTGTACGGTTGGCAGACTGATCTCGCCGGCATTTAAACTTGTAGCACTGTGTACTCGCCCAATAATTAATTTATAAGACTTGAAGTCGGGTATTAGGTAATGTCTAGTTTCATATCCATTTGAAAGTTCTGGCAGAAAATGTGTGTTAAGTAAAATATCTCCACTTTTTCACGAGATTCACAGTGACACAAATAACTTTCTCTGTCAGCGAGTAGCTCTTCTCTCTTGTAGATTGACTATTTTCGGGGAAGAGATTTTGTGTAGACTAGAGTAAATAAAGAAGGGTACCTAGTAAAGACCCTTGGAGATCACTGGTCAATGAAGTGTATAGGGAATAAGTGGTCCTACAAACTGCTATCTTAAAGGTTAATGTGTGTTTGTGTACCCACAAACTACCCACACTGGATTTGCATGTGGTTTCATAAATAAGTACTTACACCTTGGTTGGCAAAGTTGGAGTGTGTGTGTGTGTGTGTGTGTGTGTGTGTGTGTGTGTGTGTGTGTGTGTGTGTGTGTGTGTGTGTGTGTGTGTGTGCGTTTATGACCAAGGTCATTAAATACCAACCAACTCCTAAATACCATCTCAGAGCTGGGCTATAGGTGCAGACTATTTGTGTTTATATTCGGCAGCCTAGGGCATACCCACAGACTGGTTGTTAGAGGGTTCCAACAACTTGCGATGCCCAAAAAGGCTGGCAATGTTGTTGTCAGCCTCATCCAGAGTTTTGAGGAGATGGAGGGAGGCCAAAGACCAGAGTTATTAAGTTCCAATTTATATGCCCGTATATAACTACCTATTGGTTCATTATTGACCCATCGTACCAGTGCTGTATGCATCCGTAATAACTGGGGGGCAATTTAAAAAGGTAGAAGCCATTTAATTTATTTGACCCTGAAGATGCACTACTCATTGACTCGTTCATCTGGCTCTGTAAAAGTGTACTGTATATATATTGTATTGTATGGTCACTTCTGGGGCTTCCAGGCAGACGAGGCCAGCATGGAGAAGTATCGCCATCTGACAAAAGAGATCAACAAGCGTGAGAAACATCCGGTCACTGTATCCCTCTACCCCAACCTTCTGTGCCTGGCTCCCTACTCGGAGAGTGATGAGCAATGCCTGTACTACCGCGCCAAGATCCTGCATATGCGCGGCAACTCTGTGAAATGAAATGAAATGAAATGAAATGAAATCTATATTTACCCAGGGTATCTGGGCTAAGCTCAAGAACTTGTTTCCAGCCAGGCCCTGCTCATAGAACACATTTCATCGTAGTGGTTGATGCCTTGTTCAAGGGCATTTCAGCGGTGGTAATTTTAACGTGTCGGACGGCTGGTTCGAACTGGGAACCTTCCGGTATCTAGACCGCGCCGCTATCCGTTCGGCCACCGCTGCCACAACAGGTTGGTTGGCTTACATGTGTCCATTATCATGAACACAATGTATGTGACATTATTTGTAGACAATAGTGATGTCTTTTGTAAACTAAAAAGCTGTTCACATCAAGCATGGTAAAAAAAAATAACTAACTAAAATCACTCTAACTCAAGACAGTGGTGAAATATAGTTATTGTTATAGTTTTGGTGCTTGATGGGAACGGCCCTTAACCAAGCCCCCAGTGAGGCTCTCTAACGTTGAAGCGCTGGTCAGAGTTGGGACTGCAGGCGGACCCATGTATTTATGACGAGGAAACCCTGTGCCGCTGGAGTTTAACATTGAGCGTTTTAAAGCACTCGGAAGAACGGTCTACTTCCGCATTTTTTCCGATTTGGGCACCAAAGTTTGGTGGAAAAGTGCAACCGACACGTTTCCACC
Organism: Electrona antarctica; assembly: GCF_951216825.1. Lineage (NCBI taxonomy): Eukaryota > Metazoa > Chordata > Actinopteri > Myctophiformes > Myctophidae > Electrona > Electrona antarctica. The sequence continues at coordinate 35,653,998 of NC_136799.1, forward strand.
AAAACGAAAGAATGCCGAAGTAGATAGTTATTCCGGGTGCTTCAAAACGCCACTGAGCAACTTCCACCGAAATGAATAGCAGGGGGGCGGTGCTGTCGCCCCGGTTCCCCCCGCCCTCTATGCCCTTAACCCGTAAGGTACTTCCTATGGCAGATTTCTAATTGCTCATTTTTATCAAAAATCCAATGGAAAGATTTAAACAGCTCATGATGTTCACCAAGACAATCTCTGTATTTTCATTTTATTATTATTACCAGTCAGGATTTACAGAAGAATTACATTTTCTGGTATTTGTCAAACGAAGTGTAACCTTTGTCCAGAACAAGTGTGATATACTGTATGTTAAAGAACAAAACATAAAACTCTTAGGTTTATGTTGACCACAGAGCTTATGTACTGCATAACTTCACATCTAAGTTTTAGGACTGCAAACTTCCACACTGTGTTGGAGTATCAATGTAAAGTCTTGTTTCTTGCAGGTGTTCTTTGGCAATACCAAAGTGGTGGCCTGAAGCAGCCTTAGGGAGCGTCCTGCAGACCTCATGTCAGCCCCATTTCAGGTACTGTATATGTCACTAGTTTTATTGAAGTAAATAATAAGACTGATGCTTAGGCTAACCTACAGTGCCTCTGACAGCCAGTCGCCACACGATGGCGTCATCCCTCCATTGGTATGTTTGTCCAGCAGGGGGAGCCATTTTGGTGGGCCCAGCCCATGGGTCCAGTGATGATGTTTGTAGGCCTGTATGTAAAGCAAGAGCCACACCCATTCTGTCTGGTAGTCCAGACAATAACAGTGCCGTCTGACCTGTTGAAATTCAACAAGTAGATTAGGGTTGATGTTTATTTGTTTCCAGAGGCAATACGGACATCAGCACACACTAAAATAAATAGTTGTTTATGACTTGACGAATCGCTCTTTTCATTAGGTCAAATATTTACTTTCATTTGAATTGACGAACGTGCTAAGCTATGCAGTAGTGGTAAAGAGCTGCACACACACCCAAAATAATATATTAATAACCGAGCGGACAAACAACAACATTTCGACCTAACCGGCCTTCGTCAAATAGCAAGATTGAGTGAGAGGGTCATTATTAATTTGGGATTCAGCCAGACCAAATCAGAACTGGTCTGGCTGGATGATGGATCTCTGGGTACTGCACTAAGAAATGCCAAGTCAATGCAAAGAAAAATGACTGGTGTTGCCTGTGACTGATACTGTACTAAGCACTCTGCACTAGTATAAATAAATAAATGCGTATCAGACTGATTAAGTGTACTTTGAATTCCATGTCCAATGGTTGCTTTCCCTTCCAATGCCCCAGGTTCGCGTCAACGGGCCGTCAAGTCCATACGTATCTACCTTCCACAGCATCATGAGCCAAGCCACGCATTACCTGTGAGTAAACCACGTGTGCAGATGTCACATTTACCTCTTAAGCCCTATTTTATCATACAACGGTTTCACACAAAATGGTATAACTACAAGCTCACCATGCAAAGCTATTGTTTAAAACATTTGCTACATTTGAATATGTTTGAAACATTTTTTGAATTTGTCAGCCCCAAATAGTGATACCAGCTTCAAAGTGGTTAAAGAAGCACACATTAAGTCTTGAATCACAGATTCAGAAGTATGATGGCCACATTGGTGAAAACTGGCATATTGCCTATCATCCGTGTGCTTATTGAATGTGTGCTCCACCACCCAGGTCAGCTTGCATAACGAAGAACAGCATCAACTCTGCGGCACTGAACCCAAATCCTCAGAGCAAACACCTGCGGATGCTGGTAGCTGGAAGTGTGGCAGTTAGCCCTTCAGGTACAACATGATCAAAGCCACAAGTGACTTAATCCAGAAATTGACATTACTTTTTACCATGTGTGTGTGTGTACTGTGTATGTATGTCTCTTCACAGGTTACCGTATTCTACTAAGCGACACCACCCTCATGCCTGACATACCTGGGCTCCCTGCACTTGTCACCATGCTCTTCACCCCTGTCATGTCATGTGTCAGTTGGACACAGATTTATACATTTTTATTTGTTTTTTGTTTCCCCAGAATTTGCATTTTCAGCACTTGGGAGTGCTGATGTATGACCTGTGCTATATAAATAAAGTTGTATTGACTAGTTAGTAATGCTGAACCCATGGAAGGCATTTGAAATAGGTCCCCCAACTTGATTAATATATTCTCTTATCATGTTCTGTCTTATGTTTTATATTTTAGTACCAACAAGGAGAGGACCTGCTACACTGGTGCACTCTGTGGCCTGGGGTGGAACAGTCAGACTCGAGAGGCCATCATACCTGACCACGATATGGAGCTGGCCTTTGACGTCAAGTTCGATGTGGAGGACATCACCGAGGCATCAGTCGTCGACTTGTTTTACAACAGACAGAGCCCTACAAAGTCACAGAACGGACGGAAATGCACGTTTGATTTTTCCACCTTGAGAGCAGCTGGCGTGTGAGGGGCCCAGCTGCCCTCTCCACCTGGGGCCCGACAGGATCAGCCGCCTGCAGGACGACTGTCGAGATCGCCTTATCAGGTCTTTATACACGCACACAGAACGAAACACCAGTAATTCACATCAGCAGACAATGCAACTGAGCAGTTATTGCGAACTAAGTGAGCACTAACTATAGAATCTGGCCAAAACTGTCTGTGTGTCTGTCTGTCTGTGTGTCTGTGTGTGTCATGCTGTAACACCACCCGCCCGCCACCAGAGGGCAACTGAAATTGGACCGATACGTGTGTCAGACTGCCACAACAGCTTCGTTCGCCTTGTTTATAGCCCATTTCATTTCTTATACAGACTGTTTGCCAAGTCACCTACCAGAGAGCATATTATTCCAATGATCTATGAGATAGCAGGGCATTGGAACCAGGTATAGTAAATGATCCTTCAGACATCCACACCACTTCATTTTTCTCGTATTCCGTTTATACCACGCCACATCTTGTGTCTTCTAATGCTTGTTAACTGTGTGTGTGTGTGTGTGTGTGTGTGTGTGTGTGTGTGTGTGTGTGTGTGTGTGTGTGTGTGTGTGTGTGTGGACCCCTCTCTGAAGATGGATATTGTGCAGGCGTAGTGTGAAGCGCAAAGGCGTTCTCTTCCAGCTACATCCAGTCACTCTGCTCAACAACTGACGGATCAAGATTTGTTCAACCAAAGTGGACTCAACACACCCTTCCATGTTTAAGTTTTGTTCAACTGAAGTGGACTCTGTCTACTCTAGACCCTTCAATGCGACTCCTTTTGAGTTTTTTCTTTTTGTTTCCAGATAAAGTGGACTCCACTCTGAACTCCACTCTCTTTGAATACAAGGTTATGTTTTTAAAAAAAAGTCATGCTACCGTTTTAGTTGTAAATGAGTTAGATATACAGCTGGTGCCATTAGAACAAGTTCCTAATACCTGTTCCTTGAGATTGAAATCCAGCTTTTTTGTTGTTTAGTAAGGTGCACTGTAGGTAGTTGTAGCAGTGCCACAGTTGTGTGCCAATAAAAATGCTTTTGAGTGTTTGTAACAGATGACTCGTCAATCACAGTTGGCACTTAAACTAGGAGCAGTCTCATTGTGGCCTGTGAGCTAAGGCTAAATTTGTCACCTCAACCCAAGCGCACAGAAAACGAAAGGGGTTTCAATGCCAGAAGCAGTTGGTTTGTATTTATAGTGCACCTTTTAAACTCCCAGCATGGTTTACCCAGTGTAGTGTACACACCATGGGGGCCATGTACCACCAGAAGGTGTGAAAAAAAATCAAAATTAGCTCTGACTGCATACAAGGACTGACCTTCCCCGTCTAATCGACTCAAAGTGAAGCAAACATCTTTTTCAGTAAGGTGTCTGAGATGACATTATACATCAAGGTACATTTATTTTTCTTATTGTAATTAAATACATACTGTAAGTGCAAATAGTTAGAGTCCAGGGTCTAAGAACTACATTGAGTATAGTTGAACATAGTACAAAGTTGGACAGTTATTCAAACAAGCTAATATCACCAGATACCCCTTGTCTTCATAGTAGTCGATCAACAGTACCTAAAACATGAGCTTGTGTATAGTTCCTTATGGTTATACAAAAGCAAAAAACCCTACGATTACCACACCTAAGACGCATATTGTCAAATTATTGTGTGCTTGAAAACACCCAAAAGAAAACCATTTGATTTTTATATATATCGACATATACTGAGAGAAGCCCAACCAACTACCCAGAAACGTGAAGCAGTATTTAACATTGGCAGCAGAGCAACTCTGTAACTCTGGGCATTTTGCGTTATTTATTCACTTTTTTTATTTTTATTTTTTGTGCCAAACCTTACAGTTTGCTGTAAGCGCTGCAAAACAAAACGAAACAATGTAGCGTGATAAAAACTGCACGAAATATATCAAATATTTACTCAAGGCTTGACTTCATGCACTTCATAACAAGCAACACAAAAGAAAAACAAAGTCTTGTTTCTTTTTTTTTGTACTGCGTTGTGTACTTGTCTACCTAGGATCTTGTACATGTTAGCTGTGTGTGTTAGTGTGTTAACCGCTATAGACAGGTTGGGTGAGGGCTTCTCTCCAGAGGTTGGTTTTAGAGAACACCAAGATGACACGGCACTTTTCCCCCACACACACAGATGACAGGGCTTCCCCAACAGCAAGCAACCTGTCTGCGCTGGACTGGACTGTTAAGCCAAATGTATACTTTATCTCATAACGATGTCACTTGCCGGAAATGACTGACTTTCGAGCTAACGTGATGTGTCGCATTGATAGCTTGGAAATCTGTTATTTATGGCGAGTGACAGAGTCATGTGATGAAGTAAGTATTGGGCTTTAACATAATGGTGAGATGGGGTTACTCCTCCTTTCGCTTGGCACCAGGAATCTTCGCCTGGATCCTGCAAAAAGCCACCAGGCATTAATAGACTGTAGTCATACATCTGTCATGTAAGTTGATGTTTGTTTTACAGTGTAATTCAGCTATTATATCTTTGTCCTTAATGATGATGTTTGGACAAAGTTTGCCTGCACATGAATGGGGGGAAAAAAATACTCACTTCCCCACCACCGAGTTGACCTGGGTCCGTATTAGTCCAACGTATTGATCAATCTGTGCCTGAAAAGGGAAGATCGCATAGATGTTAGACTACATGTTTCTTACTGTAGTTGACCCCTTTAACCTCATTATCCGTATTGTGGTTATTGTGGTTGATTTATTTAAATCTTATAGCTTTGGTGTCACGATGTGATGTGTTGTGAGATTGTAGATCTATTTTTGAAAAGTTTGAATAGGGCTTAAGACTGGATGCAGAATGAGAGAGTGGGGGAGAGAAATGCAGCTTCCTTCTCACCTGGTGTTTCTCGTAGACCACAGGCATGGTGAACATGGAGACCACAGCTGTGGAGAGTGGGAATAAAGTCAAACATGGAATGGGAATAAAGTCAAACATGGTACGTGCTGTGTCAACAATTTCCCCAGACCACCTCAGCCACTGCAACACTTATCTTGGGTAAATATGAAAAGAAAATGGGACACACTGTACATGCTTGGCAGTCATTCATCTCTTATTTCCACCAAGGATTAGTTAAACGTTAACGCTATTGTCATGTTCAAAAGCAGGAGTGCACGCGAGTAAACCACTGACGGGCAGATAATGTAATGCATGTTATAATGTCTGTGTTGATCTGGATCATTGAGCTCTTAGTTGGGTAGTTTATTGACCGCATAACAGGGCTCTTTTACATGTGTTCTGTGCCGACTGCAGAGTGCGAACCGCCCCTTAATTTAGCTTTTGATCTTTGAAGTATTACCGATGATACTAATTAATGGACCCCTTACGGGTCCATTTGGTTCCATTTGTACACTCTGAGTTACAGACCTGTACGGGGCCATTTGGTTCCATTTGTACACTCTGAGTTACAGACCTGTACGGGGCCATTTGGAACCCACTTAAGGACACTTTGAGACCCACTGGTGTAGCAGAGTGTTTCCAGTGAGCCAACATGCACAATAGCATGACCCTGACTGTTTGACAGGAATGGAACAGAGCCTTCATTTGTATCGTCAGTAACGCCTGTGAAGGAAGTAGGGAAGGGGCCCAAATTCTTTCCAAAATGGCACGTGCATAGGGGAGTCTCTTTTTTTTTTTTACAGAGCCTGGGTTTCTATGGGCGCTGATGGGACGCTTTTACAGCACCGGCTACTACTAGGTTGTATAACCTCACAAAAACTATGCCTAAACCTAACTAACCCTAACCTCACAAAAACTATGCCTAACCCAAACAAGCGCCCCCTCAGCGACCATCGACTCCCGGGCTCTGCAAAAAAGAGTCCCGTGTGCATAGACCATAGAGCCCATTGCAGAACAAGAAACAGGTGCGTCTGTGTAGGAATGTGAACGGTTGCCATGTCAGCACAATGACTGCTGCGATTTTTGTCTGCAACAATCAATGCTTAACACAATTTGTGCCCAAGACGTCCACAGACGTCCTAGGAACTATATGTATGCTCTGTCATACGATGGTGGTGTGCGCTGAAAATGGAAGACCTATAAGATCAAAGCTTCAGAGATGCGACGTGTTGTGAGCTTGTAGGTTGGCTATTCACACGTGACACGTCGTACAACAAAGTATAAATTAGGCTTAAAGCGGTTTTGCCTTGTCAAAAATCTTTGATCTGAACTAGGCTTATATAGACAGACTGAGCTCAGGTGACAGGTGGAGATGGGTGACAGACTAGGACCCTCACCTAGAATGAGCAGCGTCAGGCCGTTGAACAGAGCACCCACGTAGGTCAGCAGCCACATGAGAACAGCAAACTGCAAAACAAAAACTTTTATAATTATAGCCTGCCAGATGATGATAATGATGGTGGATGCATATAGTATGTCATACTATACTATATACTGTCATAATCATCAGTTTGACACTATAAAATATAGTGGTAAATCTAGTTATAATTTTGACAGACATGTGCATTGATGTTGTGTTTGCAGCCTTTGAAATGAGTCTGTAGGAAGTGGAGGGTGATGGTGTGCGGAATTGGGTGGACTGACCTTCAGTGAGTCGACCAGATCCTGGACCAGGAAGAGCCTACGGAGCTCCTTCATACAGGTGTTTGAGTACAGCAGAATCTTGTCAGCATATTTAGTAATCTGGTCTTGGGACAGAGCAATCTCCACCTCCAGGTAGGACCTGTAAGCCAACACACAGCAGGTGGGATTCTTCAACACGATGAACCCCTTCCAGAGCTATTTGAAACCCACAAACATGCCGACCCCATGTGCACCGCTCCCTGGCGCTACTCACTTGAAAGGATGTCCCTCATCGGTCTTCTGCACAGCTTGAAGCACAGACTTGTAGATCCTGAAGCTGATGGTGGCAGATAGGGCTGCTAGGGCGAGGTACGCTCCAACGCTGACCACACTGAACTGGGTCAGGGAGAAGAGCAGCAGGAGCACACTGCCGAACACGGCCCCCGACTGCTTCAGATTCCTCCAGTAGAGCAGGTCAACAGCTGTGTGGGGACACAGGAAGGACAGTAGGGTTAAGCCTAAATTGCACAAATAACAGATTCCCACGTGATCAACGCAACCCTCTAGGCAGTCCCAATATGACACTGTGACAGCTAGACCTGTCTGTCTATGCCCCCCCTATAGTTTTCAGTGTGGATTACTGTAGGCCGTTGCACACTACACACCACAAATTTGGGTCATATAACTGGAAGCTGTTCACAACCTGACGTCCTCAGAGATCCCCGGCAGTCACGTGTTCCTGTTTTAACCCAGCTTCTTAACCTAGCTTTTCGTCATTAGCGTAAGATGAAGCTCGCTCAACCCACTCACGGCTCGAACGTGTCAGAGTGAGAACTCTTTAGATCAGTTTCTTTAGACCTATATATAGAGCGACCTTTGCAAAAAGATAATAGCCGTCTGCCCCTTTCCCTCTAGTTGGACAAGTGCCACAATGCTCTGTTCTGTTACACGTCAGACCACTGGAACAGTTTTAGGTTTGACGTGTGATTGTCAGTGACCAGCATCTGGTCTTGTCTCACACATGCACACACACAGAGACCTGCAGAAACCCACCACAACTAAGGTACATCCATATAGCCCATTTTCAGACTTGAATTAATGATTGACCTGAATTTCTGTGAAGACAGTGGCAGAAATAGACCCACTATCAGCAGAGCTGTCAGATAACGGCTCAAAGTGACCTGGTCAGACTCCGTGGTCAGAAGCAACTTAGAATGATGTTGACCGTTCAGTGCAATGTCACACCATGTTAACCATCTTGACATAAAGCATGGCAGTGAGCAACTGCTGTGAAAGTAGTAAACAACAATACTAAGCAAGCATCCAAGGCTCCGCCTCCAATGCATCCTGCCCCCTTGCTCTTTTGTTTTTTCTACATTTGAATGATGCTACCTCCCGTCGAAGTCTTCCACTCCCTCTTTATTTTGGGAGGTGAGGGAGACGTGATAACCCAGTGTACCGTTACATCTCAAGAGTGGCCGAGAGCCACAGGTCTGTGTTGGCAGGAAACAGTCCTGTTTCCATGAGAACTGCCCATTGTCCGGATCACCTCCACTGACCTAGAACGCCACCCTCCACCCTCCACCGCCACCACCATCATCTCTCTTCCTTTGCAGCCGATGGCGAGTCACGGCTATCCATTGTGGCAGAAGAGCTTGTTATAACTCGCTGTCTCCACACCTGGAATCTTTTCTTTTTCTTTTTTTTTTTTAACAGTGGAGGAAGAAAAGAAGAGATTCTGCCGGGTCTCCTGGGTGCCTCTCTCTGCCTCCCTGAGCCCTCCTGCCTGTCCGCCTGCTCTAATTTTAGCAGTGGAACTGAGCAGCATAGTGATGACGGCCATCTTTACTTTATACAAAAGGCACCCGTCGATGCCAAAAGGCAAGCTAAAACTGGGTGCAGAAAGGACGCCGGCTTTTATCAACCCTGAATCTGTTCCCAGAGTCACATTGAGACTGCTCCCGTGCTACGGGGAAATACTATACACTCCCTTATCCCTCCCTTATCGATGGGCAAAACTGACCTACAGTCTGTCCCTGTGATCAATCACACTAATAGATCCCAACTGATTAGAGACTGACTGGACTAAGTGGGACCATATCCCACAGCTTGAACATCTTTCTACACAGCTGTCAGAGTGCCACTCCCCACCGGAGATTTCCTCACTGCCACGGCTCCCAAACTCTGTCTATATTTCTATGGATTTAAATGGAGATGCTTGAGGGTCACACAACCACACTCTCTCTCTCTCTCACACACACACACACACACACGCGCACACACACACGCACACACACACGTGCAGGCACACACACACACACACACAAAACCAGGCACATGTAGCACACAACACAGCGGCTCTAACAGTAGACAGACAGACAGACGGCACAGGACAGTTCTGCCAGAGAGATGAGAGTGTTGACGGGCAACGGCAAATGTGCCTTGTGGCGTGCTGCACAGACGCAAAAGCTTTAGCAAGTGCTGTAGAAGCGTGTACTGACCTGCGGCTCCCATGGCTGAACAGGGAAAGAGGCAGCTGCTTTATTCACAGACAAAAGGAGAGCTCTGAGTCCCGTCCCCCCCCCTGCACAGGAGGGGAGGATCCACTGTCACACCAGCCAATCATTGCAAGCCCTTTGCATGGGGGGGGGCTAAGGAAGGTGGGGGCCAGCCAAGGGGAGCGGCTTCCAAAGAACCAAGCTGCGATCCAGCACACAGACGCACACATAGCGTTTCCTATGAGCCCTTTTATAACTTGTCTTTAAAGCTCAGAGCAGTTACACAAGTGACAAAGACAAGACAAAGCAACAACTAAAATAAAGACTATCCCCTATCCAAAATGGCGGACGGGTGTCTCACTTCACTACAAGAAGATGGAGCCCTTTCTACTAATTTATTCTCTTCTATGAATAAAATCAATATCACGCTGACGGTTTGTGTGGCTGGCGAGGGGCTGGATGTGACAAATGAGGATGTTGTGTGAAGATGAAACTGGATTGGATTTGTGCCTGCTCCATTAAAATGCTTCGACACCAAGGATCTGGTGAGCACCTGCCTGATGCAGTTACCATAGTTACCGTGCTCCATTTTCTGTCCTCCACTCACTGAAAGATGGAGAACGGGAGGAAGGGAGGGGCTGAGAGAGGGGGAGGAAGAGTGTTCCTTTGGGAACACATTAATTTGCTCAGAATCTGGGGAATCAGCAGTGGCACATAATGTGTCTCCATACCCCAATGGCCACAGACAGCCACTCCCTTTATTGAAGAACACAAAAGGACAATCGCAATTTAACATAAAGCCAGCAGTCAGCAAGATTATGTCAACAAGAGAGACACAGCAAATGGTGTAAGACCGGCTTGAAAAATGTCAATGATGAAGTCAGACGTTACTACTAGTTTAAATTTCAACATTGCGGCCATCCTGAGTTTTTTTTTCTTTCTTTTTTTTTTTTAAGTGGTACGTCTCAAAATCAACATTGTATGCCCTATCCCTAACCCAAGTACAAGTGGTTTAACCAGCTGTCAACTGGAGTATTTCGCCTGATTTATACTTGGTTGCACACCAGTGTCGCACACGATATACAGACAGACAGGAACTGATATACAAGCTCACAACGTGTTGCATTGCGACGTGTTGGGAGCTTGTAGACCGGTTATTTTTTTGTGAGCGACACCCAACCGTGTGCAACTAAGTATAATTCAGGCTTTATGATCTAAATAGCATTAAAAACCAAAGCCCAACTGGCCAAACAGTAACTTAAAACTTAGTTACTGTTTGTACAGTACTAGTTACTAGTCTATGTATAATGGAATGACACATGGGTGACGTTTTCAGTGTCAGAGAAAATGAACACAGGATGTAATAGTCAGTAAACGGGAAGTACAGTTAGCTGCTTGTCAAGCCATGACTGTTTTGATAGTATTATTCCAGGCTCTAATAATCAGGACACCAGAGCACGTTTAGCACTGAAGACAATGATTTACTTTCTCCCCTCTTTTTTGTTGTTGTAGTGAAGCTAGTATTAGCCTGACCCCATTGTATCACTGAAGATGTTAACACTGCCTCAAACCAAACCATCAGAACAAGCACAGATGCAGAAGGCCTATGGCTGCCTTATGATGTTCTTAGTTATTTTACAACAGCTAGAATGTATGTGTTTTCAGCCAGAATTACTGAACGGGAACCCCTTCTGGTGTTAGCATTATGTTATGCTTTAGCTATTGAAAAATAGCAGATCTACAAGCTCATAGCGCGCCACCGAGTGGCGCGCTACGAGCTTGTAGGTCTGCTATTTTTTGAAAAATCGAAGAACCACTGACATAGAAACATAGCTTTTTCAGAAAACTGTCAGGATGTAGAAGACATTTTTAGAATCTGATCTCGGGTCAAAATGGGTTAAACAAAAAAAGAGCTTACTTGAAGAAACCCCTTATTTGTGCTGACAGCATTAACTCAATCCCAGTGGTGGTTAATAACGAGGGGTGAGTCAGCTTTAGAATGTGTAGTGTATACCCCACCAAGACAGGCCATTATGTCATTCACCTGTATTTAAGGCACATGATCAATAATTATTGTCCAATGAGACACACATTAAATGGTTTTGACAGATGCCACCTACAATCGCTGATTGTTGATTCGTTGGTCACGGCATTGCATTTTGACGCGCCATGGCATTTTCATCCGTTAAGTAATAGATCACAGAAAATGTCAGTGGCAAATTAAAAAACACAGCAGTGGGAGGGGAAAGAGGAAGCCATTTCCCTTCTAAATCCCTCTTTCTGGCCAGCAGTGCCGTTGGCCCTCCATGCTATGGAAAGAGCCAGACGGAGGCTGCGTCTCTGTGGCCCAGTCTCTGCAAGGTGCCATGGCAGCCATGGAGGAGAGAGAGGACTGATGTAATCATGATGGGTGTGCCCTGGTTCCCATGGAGACCGTTCACTGGTGCCGTTTGGATGCTCCGACTGCTGCCTCGTTAGACAAACACAGGCTCAGGATGAACACCATGAAATAAAAATAAATAAATAATTACCCCCGCAGAGCCTATGATACTGTATGCGGAGTGTAGTGGGGGGGGGGGGGGGGAGTGGGGGGGGTTGGGGGGCAATGACACGCCCTTGTCTAACGCCGGCTGCTGCTACATTAGCATGCACAAAAAAACAGCCGCCTCATGGTGCATGTGTATATTAATCAATCCAAAATGCCACTGATGTCCCCCTCCCCCCCGCCCCATTGTTTCATTTGCCAAATGAAAGGGAGTGCCCGTGCGAGACAGGGAAGGGTGTGCAGGTAAACGGCGCTGTTTGATAGCCCAGGCCCTGATAAGACAACACAATAGGCAAGAGATGTATACATTCAGTAATGCATGCAAGGCACACACGTACACGCACATTCCCGAACCTCCTACTACTACACAAGATCGCCTATACCCAAAGGCTTTCATGCAGAGATATCAGCTCTTCTGTCACAGCTAAAAATACACACACTAACACAAACAGTGCACACACAAAGAAAAACAGGTCAAACGCATCGGTACCCTGGCCCTTCCAGCCGCTCCAGGAGCATTCCTTCTTGGTCACATCTGTAGTGGCCTGCATGCTGATGATCGCTTAATGTCCCTGATTTCTTTCTCTCTCTTTCTCTCCTCCGTTTTTCTTTGTCTTTCCTGTCGTTCTCTTCGGTTGCGCTGACTCACTCACTCATCCCAGAGAAAGGCATGAACGGTGGAAGGACAGGGGAGAATGGCAGGCTGAGGCGAGAGAGAGAGAGATGGAGGAAGGGAGGGAGGGAGGGAGCCAAGGTTTCCAAGGTGCTGCCGGCTTGCGGGGCACACGGACTGATGCTGCGGAGCGGTGCTAGCTAGGAACAGAAGGAGAGAGCGAGTGTGTGTGTGTGTGTGTGAGTGTGAGGGGGCGAACCGGATTGTAAACACCACACCACAGTCGGCAATGCAGCGAATCATCCATGCAATGATTAAATACCTGGGGGGAGGTCTTTTGGGGGTGGAGTGGGGTGCGGGGTAGGGGGGGTTCTCGAAAGGGTTGGTAAGCACCTTTTCAAAATAAAAGTCCCAGCTGAGTCTCAGAATTGACTATTACTGGGGGCAGGGGAATGAAAGGGTTAACCCGAATAAGCTTTGATGAGACACAAAAGACCGAGGATGCACTGTCATCTAATTGCTAGCGTGCGCCTCGTACCTAATGTGTGACTTATTTTATCATTATGGTAGATTTCTAAAAGAAAAACAAATGCACAAAATAGCAAATTGCCGAAAGCTACATTATGAAAATTATTCGGCGTATTGGCAGTTGGCACTTAACATTTAAGTTTACTGTATAGTGTATACCTCGCCTTATGATGGTGTCACGTGGCGTTGTCTCACATGATCACATCACAATGCCTTGTGAGCCTGATCTAGCTTGCAGAGATACTTTTGCTATTTCTGAAAATGGTTGGAAATCTTCCTAATGCCATGCCCAAAATAGGGATGGCAAGTTGAAAGTAGTTAAAGGAGATGACGTCAGGTTGCCTAGCATTCAGACTGAATGTTCTGTGTGGAGTCTATAGGATTAGACTGGAGAGCCTACGTTGCTAAGGGGAAATCTGGCTAACTCTCAGCTCCGCCTTTTTTATATATACACAATAGGACGTTTAAGCATGTAGCCACAGAGGCAAATAGCTATTTCCACTACGCCTCACTGATGATTGAAGACTTAGCCAAAGTGCTTGTCCTTTAATAATTCATAACCAACACCGTGCACCCTATGCAGTATATCACGTCTGTGTTTAATGTCTTCCGGACATATTGATATATGTGCATGTAATTTAGCTTAGGTAGGGGTTTAGGCCCCTCCGGAATGGATTAGCAATGCAAATGGTCCCACAAAGATAAAGCAGATTGCTTGAAAGTCATGTGTAACAGAGGGAGACAACACTGTCTCCAAGGAGATGGCTTCTCGCACATACAAACTCGCATAATGAAATACAGCGTAGGCCGTAAGGGCTAGACATGAACCTGAATGTTGTCATCGGTCCCGTCCCCAACTATCCACCACCCTGTAAACCCCCCAACCCCACCCTTTCTGCTGATCTTGTCGGGGCCTCCCTGCCACAACAACCAATGGAAAGGGAAAAAATGCATGCATCTGAAACGAGCCTTAGCATGGTCCCTCATCACTGTTACCATGGCAACTGCTGTGGAAGTGCATGTGCATAGACTGGAACATGATGTCTGGCTCTGCTTGACGTCTCCAGAGCCACCACGGTGCCCTGCTCCCTCTAGTGGTGGAAAAAATAACTAATGTGCAAAACACACATGACCTGCTTTTCTTCCCTTTTTTTTCCTTAAGCATTACCAGAACCTTCTTTTCATCTGTTGGTAAACAAAACAAGTGGGGAGAGGGTCTATTCAACCTTGAGTCAGTAATGTAAGCCTCTGAAACAAACAAAAAAACGACACACCGACCTAACCATTATTGTCCTCCATCGTGGTTGGAATAAAGAGCACTTCAATGTCTTGTGGCACGAGGAGCCAGTGCAAACAACTCAGATGTGATCTCTTTATCGTCAGATCTATCAGGATATCAAGTCCTATCCCCTCTAAGCCCCTAAGTCGATGTGTGTGCCCCAGTTTTCAGAATCACATAGGATTACATAAACCTGACAGCCAAGGACAGACGACAGAAGACAAAATGCTGCTGCTGACGTCTGCTGCCTAGCTTTAGCGTCGGTCACTCAGATGTGTCCGTCACGTGCAAGTTATTTCACCACGGGTCACCATAGGAACGTTACGTGTCGGGAGACAGATGGCCAGTTGGGATGTGGGAGTGTACTGTGAAGCTTTATATATTTTTTTCACATATTTCTCTGCAGTTGGTCTGTGCCATTTCTGCTGAGAGCAGAGATTATGATGTACTGTTTTGGCAACGTGTGCTCATTTCTGTGTAGCTGTTGATTGCCATGTTAGGAATTATGCTTCTTCGTTCCCCACTGTACCACAGTGGTGTGAAGTAACTAAGTACATTTACTCAAGTACTGTACTTAAGTAACATTTTGAGTATTTCCAATTTTCTGTAACTGTATTTCTATTCCACTACATCTGAGATGCAAATATTGTACTTTTACTCCACTACAATTACTTAACAACTTTAGTTACTAGTTACTTTGCAGAATTCGATTATTACCGGTATTACAAAACATACATTACCCACTTATATACTATATACATTTCGGAATTTTAGGCCATTTGAAAATAGCTGTTCTACAAGCTCACAATGCGCTGCGATGCGACCCATTGTGAGCTTGTAGGTCTATTTTCAAAAGATTTTTATACATTTTAAAACTTGTGAAATGGGACATTCTGCATAATGACTACTTTCTACTTTCGGTACTTTCAAGTACATTTTGATACCAATACTTTCGTACTTTTACTTTCGTACTTTCTCCACCACTAGTGTACCAGCAGAGGGAAGCAGATCTTCTAATCACACAGAGCAGGCACTTCCCAGCCACCCTGGCATCAAGGCGCACACAGAGCAGTGGAACAGGCCGTCCCTCACAGCAGCAAGCATTTTCATTTCCTGGCTCGGTCAATAAAACAACGCCACAACGCATCATGCTTGCACTTCGCACACTCGGTTAAGGATGCAAATAAGCCCAAGTGATGTTTGCCCTCTAAGTGTAGGCATGGTTGGTTATGTTGTGGATTAATTTCCATGCGTTGTCTTTTTACCCTTTACAAACAATGGGATAAGCTTTTAAGAACCCAGTAAACACACATACGATGGAGCGTCCCCTCTGACAAACATTTGAGTAGATACCTTACAAAGCTACCTGTTCCATTAGCTGATTGCACTACTTCATGAAAGACCATAACGATGATGAAAGTGGCTTATAAAGCCCATCGCTGCAATGGGGGAAAAAAAGAAAAAAAAAGATTACTAAAGGGTGTTATGGAACCAAATAACCACGAGGCTGTTTCAGGGGGCTGTGTATTCACCAATTAAGCATCAAAATACTGATGAGTATAGAGCTGAAAATGGATGACTAACCTTTCTGTTTGTCAAAGCCATCCAGGAAGATGGAGACGGGAGCTTTCCCAATCTCTCCTTTGCCCTCGTTGGTTTTCATGATCTCGCTTCCCAGGTCCTCCTGTGGGGGCTTCTCTGTGCGCACCTCTGGGGGCACGGCGGCAGTGGGGGGCTTGGGCTTGCTGGGGCGATCCTCCTCTGTCTTCACTGGGGCCTTGATCTTCTCTTCGGGCAGTTTGATCAGAGGCTCAGACTTAACCACCTCGGGGGTGCTGCGGGGAGGGGGAACACTGGGAACCAGAGGCGAGGGGGCGGTGACTCCCTGCTTGGTCCCACCAGGGCCTACCTGCTCTCTCTTGGGGCTCTCCTCAGACGCAGACTCAATGAAGAGCTCGCTGTCAAGCTCTGCCTCTCTCTCCTCCCTCAGGATGCTGTAGGCTGAGGGCACGCCATGGTTGCCAGTCGGACCGAAACCCCCCTTGGCAACTGGAGGGTTGTCAAACGGGTTGGTAGACTGGCTGAAAGTGCCTTTGCCACCAGGTGGCTGGGAAAACGGGTTGCTGCTGGCAGCCTTGGCGCCGGGTGCGGCTTTGCGGAGGAGAGGCTCTTCAGACACCAGCTCAATCTCAGAGTCTCCAGACTCGGCGCTGCTGCCGTCCGGTTCCCTGCTGCTGGCCTTGGTTCCTGGGCTGATGGTGGGAGGAGGAGCAGCCTTGAACATGTCAGGGGAAGGGCATTCTTTTTCTATGCAAAAGGAAAAAAGAAAGTGTTTTTTTGTTTTGTTTTTTTTTAAATAGGAAATTGTGAGTTATGAAGTTGGAAATTAGAGACAAATCTGAATTATTCGATTATACAAGTCCGTATGTAAGATATACACATTTTTACTCTGTGGTGGAAGACCAGACATCTGTTTTGTCCCATGTGTCTCAGAATCAGCTTTATCGTTACATCATACTGTAGGTTTACAATGTGTAAAACTGTGGGTGTTTTTGTGCAAGCGCCATCATTTTTTTTTAAATACATATATACATACGTATACACAAAGCATGTCTACCTGTAGGTGAGGCATTGGGAGTGGAGGCTGGGCTGTTGTCCTCTGGCTCAGATAACGTCACGGTGGGGACACCCTGCAGGCCCACACTAAGGACATTTTCGCGGTCTGAGGCGCTGCCCGGGGAGGTCCTTGGCGCAGGCTCGGCCCTGGCTGCTGTGGGCTCGGTCTCCATCAGAGTGATTTTCACAGGGCTAGCCGTCTGAGGGGTACCACCCAAGGTATGGTAGGAACGGTAATCTGACACCTCCTCGTCAGATGGCTCCTCCACGTAGGGGAAGGAGTGAGAGCCCAGTGCTGAGCCTAGATTCTCTTCTTCCTCCTCCTCCTCTTCCTCCTCCTCATCTTCCTCATCTCCTCCAGGGCTCTTGTCCATGTAGCTGCCCAGACAGTCCCCTCCGGAGGATGTGGTGTCCACCAGGCCCTGCAGAAGGCCCTTGCTCTGGCTCTGGTGGAGGTCGTCGCCGTGGCTGATGTCCATGTAGTTGTACGCCTCGGTCTTCTCTGAGCCCAGGAGAGACCTGGGCTGCATGTCGTCTGACAGGTCAGAGGTCATCCTGCCACTGGAACTGAACATGCCGTAGGACTCGTGGGAGGAGAAGCGATCCTGGGTGGAGGACACCGAGGAGGTCTTGGTGGGCTTCAGGTCGTCTGACAGGTAGGAGGCCTCTTGGCTCGAGGAGAAGCGATCCTGGGAGGAGGACACCGAGGAGGTCTTGGTGGGCTTCAGGTCGTCTGACAGGTAGGAGGCCTCTTGGCTCGAGGAGAAGCTCTGATTGGACAGCAGTGAGGTATACAGGTCGCCGTCGTCGTTCATTGGCTTCCGGAACAGTCCAGACATTGGGTCATCTGGAGCGACAGAAAGAAGTGAGACTCAGTGAGGATCCACAGCATCACACAAGTAATTGCATTTTCTAATCTGACAGCTCTGTGAACAACACAAACCCCATGAATGTCTTTCAAGTCAGGCAACGCACGAGGACATTCCAGGCAATATTGTGTAAATTAGGGAGTCAGTCAAGACAGAAATGGGAGCTCTCTCTGTCTGCGTAGGTCTGCCTGTGACGCGTTCAATTAATGATAGAGACAGTTAAATAAACAAGGCCATTCTAGAGCCAATGCATGGGCTGGTTATGTATTGTGGCAACGTGAGAGCAGGGGAGAGAGATGGGGGGGGGGGGGGGGGGGGGGATGGACGGTCTGCACAGATCAGTGAGGCTGCACTAACAGAGGGCACTTGTACCCTGCACTGGACAAAGGCACATTGTTTGGGCCCTAAAAGCTCTGGTGACGGCCGGATTCTGGTCTAAATCTACAAAAAGATGCAGTGGGTGTAGTCTCTTTAGTGCAGCCTCATGTCTGCTCTGTAATCTTACATCCACAGTTCCACACTGGGTTATACACACGCATATTGTCCCTTATCATTTAACCCATTTAGGCCTGACCTCAAAATAAATAAAAAATCCTTCTAAATCCTCCAGTTTTCTGAAATAAATATTTTCACGATTTTTCAATAGCTAAATTATAACATAATGTTTAAAACACCAAACTGTCCTTTTGCGCAGATCACGCAAACCTCAGCAAAAAGAAAAGGACAATATCGATGGCCTCCAACTGTAACTGTAACAAAGATAGTCATTCAATTCATTATAGTACTTTTCAAAACGGCTTATCAAATAATAACACACAAACGCACAAATAAATCGATAGATCGGAGCATCAATTACACAACAGCTGTCTGTATTAACAGATTGAACTGGTTTTGCTACCGTTAAGTCCTCAGGCAGGTCTACAAATGCAAGCATGTTCATGTATAATATTATGCACCCTCACAGAAAAGTGTCAGTAGAATATAGTTCTGTTATGCTACGATAAACTGAGAGAGCAATATCCAACAGTTCTCTCTAAAGTAATTTCAATGTCCTCCCCTACCCTCCAACTGATTCCAACAGGCTTAAAAATCATGGCAGGGAATGCACACTAATACTAATGTATGCTGCATACACGCTAGTGGCTATATCCTATTCAAAAATGAAATATCATAATGCATTAGGCCAGTCTATATACACAGAGCACTTAACCTATAGATAAAACTGTTTACAATACAAATTCCATCTCAAACGTCATCATCTGCACGCTAAGAAAATATAGTTCTCAAGTAGATGTGTGCACATACAGACATACACATAGACCCAGGCACAAATGGTACATAAGATGACACTCACGTTACAGGTTCATTTCAAAAACATAAATCATACGTTGTGTATAAATCATAAATTGGAATGCTATACAGCCATTGTTAATAATGGCTTCTTTTTTTAAGAAATTAACTGACATCACCGTTTATCTTAGTCAATACTGGTCTGATTGTCAACTCACATGGGGGTATGTTTTGTGCTGAAGTGACATATAATCACTTAATGTCATACTGAATAATTAATTACAATGCATGAGAAACATTAAGGAAAGTTATGTGAGATATAATCTGTTGAGAGCCTTTATATTCCCCGAAGTCACCATATCACATATCCAGCAAGTCAAGCAAGACCACGTCAAGTCATTTTCCCCTGTCTGTTAATTAAGTTAAGTCTGAAGTCATCCCATTTAAACAGACTGTGGCCCACATCATTAGGACTTGGTTGCAGTGTTGTTTTCGTCGACAAAGAAATGTTCGTCGACTACCTTTTTTCACTGAC
Source organism: Electrona antarctica (assembly GCF_951216825.1). Lineage (NCBI taxonomy): Eukaryota > Metazoa > Chordata > Actinopteri > Myctophiformes > Myctophidae > Electrona > Electrona antarctica. The sequence goes on from NC_136799.1 coordinate 35,673,816, forward strand.
TGAAACTAAATAAAAACTAAGCTATGATGACTAAAACTAAGACTACATATACTGACAATTTCGTCAACAAATAAAAACTAGACTAAAATGTTAGATAGGGACTAGTGGACAAGAGTCATCAATAAGTCATTTTACAATATTGGTTGCATGCTGAAAATAGCCGATCTACAAGCTCACAACGCGCCGCAGCGTGACGCGTTGTGAGCTTGTAGATCGGCTATTTTCAGCCAGTGTAAAATCATCATCAGTGTGATACCATCAAGGCCCGCCAAAATACATTTGAGTCGACTAAATTAACTGTCGATTTTGATTAAAACTAGACTAACACTAAATCATTCCAGGTGACTAAAATGTGACTAAAATTAAATAAACTATTCAAGAGACTATGACTAAAACTAAAATCACACTGCTTGGTTGGCAAACTCCTGTACAAGCACACAGGCCCATTCTGTACATTACATGCATAGATCTTTATCGCACGGCACGGCTCTGTGTTTCAGTCCTGTCGTAGTTTATGCCTCTATGAAGTGTACTCAGTGATTTCCCCTGCTCTCCAGCCTGTCAATCTCCCAGGGCAGCGGTGCTGTTATAAATAGGCTGGGTCCAGCTGCTGGGTTGAGTGAGGGGGGGTAACATTTAAAATAGGAACCTCGAGGCTAACCCTAGAGGAAGCAGAGTGAAGGACAGAGGATCTCCAGATCAGGAGTCAGGACGTCCCACCCCACCCCATCCTTCCTCCGAATATCTCCCACCTCCCCCCTCCCATCATTAACAATACATAATCCTGTAGCACAATGACATGACCACCAACTCAACTCGCCAGTGCTGGGGACACAGGGGAGTGGCAACGTAATGTGACGAACAAGCAAGCGGGCAGAAAATGTCTTCACTACTGAACTTCATGTCTACGTTAGTGACGTTTCCGAACCGCCAACAAACGACAAGGCTGCTTGTGTAACAGATGGGTGTTGCAGCTTTCCAGCTGAGTGCAGTTCAGTGTGATGATTGCCCTTTGACGTGCCGCTAGAGCCCGGACTATATGTAATCCTTTAGTCTACTTCTACCACATGGAGCCTTTCGGCCATCACCCCCGATGGCGCTGGCATAATCTACCGGTCACTGATTCACTGTAGAACCTACCTTACTGTACTGGTGTGGGGGGGTGAACTGTGGAGCAGTGACCTGCCAGCAGTGCTGAAGACTCTTTAGTTATAGGTAACAACCACCCCTCCCCATCCCCTCCCACCACAACATCTATGATGTGATGCTGGGTGAGTCGCTAGCTGCTGCTAGTTGCTAGAGGCATGTTGCGTAAATAATATCAGGGTGGATGGAGACCACGAGGGCAGTGGATCTGGGAAGCCTCCGAACAACGACCTCATGTCAAGACGAGGTCGTTGTAAAGCTGCTGATGTGGCGTAGCACTCATACACTGGGGAAAACCACTAGAACAACAACCATGTAAAAATAAAGGCCAAAGAAAGTGATTTTCCCTTGATTCAGGCGAGATTGGATGGACATGGGAGGAATTCTCTGCTCAAATTTATTTTTGCCACATCATGCCACCGAGGAGGGTGAAGTTAAATAAATAAGGATGTGCTGGGAAGGGGGGTCGGTCCTTTTGTTGTCCTCAGAGCTAGTGCAGCTCCCTCAACTAATGCAGTCTGACAATCTCTGCTATGCTCGGCCTCTTTAATTAGAGACAAAAACATGAGACAGGAGACTACATGAGCCCACTGAAAGTACTGTAGTGGCAAGAAGGAATACAGGATTTCCCAGAGCGATTTTCTTTGACCAGACTGTTATATCGTCCGTGACTCATAGCCATAACGTCAAACCCACAAATATAAAGTATAGATAGGATAAGCACCCTACTTCACAGCCACCTATTTGCTGAATGGCCCAGTGATGCATATTGCCATGGATTCCATAACCAATGCATCTTCATATCGAACAAACATGTCACGCCGAGGCCTTGGATCGATTACCGTACTTCCTCTTCTGTGTTTAACACGGCAACACAGCAGAGAATGGACATTCTATACATTTATTCCTATAGTTAAAAAGGTGCATTTTAGACAATATATTAAAGCTACAACCCGGAATACTATTTTTTTTTTTACCCAATCTGTATGGTTAGGGTGTGTTGATATACAATATAATTAACTACAGCTGCCTGCAGTGGTTAGAGGTGGTCTCCCTACTCTTCCATTGGGAAATGGAAAACCTTGGTGTTTGGTAGGACACCGACTTGTTTGTTATTTGAAGCAGACGGCATGCTAGATTTAACACTAGATGTGCCGCCATCTTTATTGTAGTCCGGACATCGTTGCAATTACCTCTCTAGTACTGTGAGGTCAAGTACAATCCAAGCATACAGTATGTATGTGTATGAGAAAGAGAGCGAGAGCTTAATCTAAATTCCATCACACAATTGTAATGCATTAAGGGTCCAACAATTCTCACAATACGGTTCAGACCTTGATTTTTGTTCGGTTTAGGCCGTCAAAGACTAAGCCCCCGAGGGCTTAGTCTTTGACGTGCCTTACAAGGCCAGCAAAAGGCTGACAGATACCAGATCTGTTCAGTGCTTAGTGTATTATACAGTATCCAACTGTTTAGAAAACCGGCAGGGAGAAAAAAGGAACAACCAGAATCTAGGGAACCAGTCTCGGCTTCATGCGCCACCGGTGCTGCAGTCACATCCAGTCTGTAAAAGTTGCCAAAGATCGAGGAGGACTCCCAACTTGCGGCGGTCCACAGTACACATCCTGGAAAGACAAATTCGACATCCCCTTACAGAGGGCCCAGGATGTTGACATACCTCGAGTAGAATGCGCCTTCACCCTTATGGGAGGCTGCAATCCCTTACACGAGTATGACCGCTCTATGGCTTCAAGTATTCACTGTGAGATCCTCACCTTGGTTATAGCCTTCCCCAAAATCCTTGTGTTGTCTTCCTGTGTGTCGCCGTCCTGTCCATATAAATCCGTAAAGCCCGTACCGGTCACAAATTATGCCTCCTCTCGTCCTCAGAGGTAAAGGGAGGAGGACAGAACTCCACCAGCTCCACTGGTACACAAGTGGACAGCTGTTTATTTTTTCATTAAACTGCGCTTCGGCGTGGGGGACAAGCTGACAGCAAATAACATGGCATCGTGGTCCTAGAAAGGGCCCGATGGCTTAACCACTCGCCTACGAAGGAAAGAGCCACTTTACTTGACCAGCCCTTGCTCCAGTACAACTTGTTTTCCGGCACTGTAGCGAACCTGACGGCTCGCCTGTAGGATGATAAGAAAGAAAGTAGACTAGGTGCTCAATGACTATCTTCCGACGGCGCACAATAAATCATCCTCCATGTCCGCCTCCAGGCGATCCTACGATCGGCCTAAGAACCAGTCCAACCACGACCGTGACTCCAGAACCACCTTCAAAGCACGCGCTAGTTTATTTAAATAACCGGGGTTACGTTTGTAACCTTTAGAGAAAAGCCGGGTTGGACCACCCTCGTTCTATCCTCTGAGAAACTAGTGCACTCTTCACTTACTGAAAAGGTGTGAATGTCACTGACCCGCTCGGCGGTCACCAGTGCCAACAGCAGCACAGTTTTCAGTGACATGAACTGCAGGTCCACTGACCCCAACGGCTCGAACGGCGGTCGAGACAAAGAGTCCAGTACCACAGCCAAGTGCCATGCTGGAACCAGTGCCTTGGGCACCTGGAGGAAATGCACCACTCATGTATCGACGTACCAGAGGGTGCATCCAGACAGAGTCATTGCTAAAACCGACGTGGCAGGCCGAGATAACCGCCAAGTTGACCTTTATAGAGTTGTAGGACAACCCTTTGTCCATCAGGCTCTGGAGAAAAGACAAAATGACTCTCACCGACGCCTGGAAAGATACTGTCTATGTCTACTCCTGTAAACACCACCTCTCGAATGTGCGCCATATCCCGTGTCCCTAGTCGACTGAGCTCTGGCACTCTGAATAGTTTCAATAACACTCTGAGGAAGACCCTCCACATCTAGATTAATCCGCTCACGGTCGCTCACAGTCGTAAGCTAGCGCGTCAAGGCCCAGAGACCCCAGACCTGTTATGGAGAAGAACCGTGGACACTTCGTGTTCTCCTCCAAGGCAAACAGGTCCACCAGCTGCTGGCCGAACCTGTTTTCTCGTTTCCGCAGCGTTGTTCGTCCTCTCCCTCTCGTTCCTGCCGCTCCCTGGTGAAGAAAGCCGTGGCTTTCACGAGCCTGCGAGCCTTGATGCCTGGAGCGGTGGCCGCGCACAGGGAGCAATCACCGGTGTTGTTATCCGCGTCGATGGCATGCTCCAGACCCAAGCAGTGGAAACAGTCTTCATGCGGATCCTCACCCACCATCCAGTCCCCGCAGGACTCGCAGTGTTTTTGCTCGAAAACAATTTTGTTGGCTTTGCGGCGTCGACGCTTGTTCTTCGACTCTGCCATCTTATCTCGGTGTTCTGCAGGCCAGAGAAAAGAAAGTTAACGACATGGGATGTAACGCGTTCGCTGTGCTTACAATGTACTGAATGGGGGTGCATACTTAGTTTAGACTAGTCATTGGTTAGACATGGGTTAAGGTTAGGTTTAGGTGTGCTGCCCCGTGGGAGGTTAGGGTTAGGGTGAGGGTTTGAGATGGGTTGTAGTTGTAGGACTAATGACTGGTCTAACCAATGACTAGTCTAAACCAAGATAGTTTAGCAATGAGGCTAACTAGAGCCTAGTAGCGTCTGTTTCATTAGACATACCAACAGTCAGTCACACCATGAGTCAGACTCAGACACATGAGTCAGAAACCCTAACCTAACCCTTACCTCACAGGAAGTCACGGGTGAATTTTAACCTGCAGCACAGGTTAGTTTTAACCCACCACACATGTCGGGAGCCACGGGTAATTTTTAACCCGCAGCACGGGTGATTTCTTTAACCTGCAGCATGGGTTTGTCTGACTAATGACTATAGGACTGTTGGTATGTCTAACCAACGTATGCACCCCGTCCTGGGTTTCTGCAGGGCACGTGCTAAGCAAGCATAATGTCAAGAATTAGGGCCGTTCGCCGGCCAACTAATAAAAAACACTTACAGTAATTTGTAGGTAATTCTGGAAACCTCTGGAACAGCTATCAGTAGTGCAGTCGTGGCGCCAGAATCCGCTTCTGTCCGATGACTCAACCCAAACTACTTGATAGGACTTTGTATGCAATGTCGTGTTCTCACATGAGAAGTTTCACAAAAGTGAGCTCAATGGGCGGGGGGGGCGCCTTTATACCACCAAGCTGGAGGGGGTGTCCAAGGCTCCAATTGGTCCCAAAACCAGTCAATCAATTGCCTGTGAGTGTATTATGTAATGCCTCTGTGATTACGCCTGAATTCGCAATCTCCTAAAGCTTTCCTCGTGAAGTTTAATTTAAATTAACTTACAGTTCTTGACGATAAGTGACAGCTAGTTTGTGTTCTCCTTGTTAGCCACAAGAGCCTGGGGGAGACACAGGAAATGTTACAGGTTCATCAGGTTCAGAAACCTCCTTATATTAAGCCTCGTCAACAGCCTGTACTGAATTTCAAATGAACTGGGGTTTTTTTGTCTACCCCTCAGGCTGTCTCTCAGTAATTACACGTCAACATCTGTCAATCCATTACAGTCATTGGATAATAACGTCATAAATCCATGCATGCCTGTCTCAATCCTGGTGGAGTCACCTTTCGGGGATCCTCTTTCACTCCTTTGCCCTCCTGAAACTTGAGCTGCCGAGATGCTGAGGTGGCATGTGGCAGTACAAAAGAATGCATTGTTGTTATTGTTTCTTGTATTTTTAATTCAGATCCGTTGTGTACAGTAAACACAAGTGAGTATACTTAAACATAAACAAATTTAGAAACGGAAAGAAAAGAAAATTCACAGAATCACTCTACTAAAGGGAAACACTGTCTGATACTGTTAGCTTGTCAGTAAAACTCAAGTCTATCACTCATTATCAGCACTCTGACCGACGACTGCACACAGTCTTAATTATTAAAGCTTATTGGAGTTGAAACAGAGAGAGCACAAAATGAGCTGCACACTACAGTAAAAAAGGCCAGTCGCCGGTCGATAAGAGAACAGCTGTGTGTGTGTGTGTGAGGGGGGGGGGGGGGGGGGGGGGGGGGGGGTGACAAGATACAATTGCCCTGAAGTACATCCGTGGCAGAAATACGTTGATCCGTGGCATACAATTACAGTAAGAAAACTTAGGTTATACACCATCTTTTAAGACTCACTGAATTCCACACAAGACAAATGTTGTTCCAGTGGTCTTGGACAAAACAATCAATGTGCAAGGCTGCTTAAAGCATACAATAAAGAGTAATCTGTCCTCCATTCAGATTCTGAAGTACTGGTAGGCTTTGGTACCCGTACTAAACTGTATCGATCCTGTTTTGCTGGCTCGGATAGAGCATGTGGATGGATGGATGGATGGATGGATGGATTGAGGGTGGATCCAGACTGACTTACTGTCTGCTTTGGGTCACAGCTGTCAATTAACGACAACAAAAAACGAATAGATTTTCTAAAAAACACTTTACAGGGCAGGATAAAGTACTATAGATAGTGATACAGCACCTTCGCCGCCACCTCCACCTCTTCCACTCTTCCAGGGGTTGGAAGTCAGCTATTTCAACTATGTTTAAAAGATTATGACCATTTTAGGTGACGATATAATGATACCCAAAATAGGGACACCAGATTGAGTGCGGAAGCCAATTGACTGTATTGTACTAAGGGTGTTGGTAAAACTAACTGTTTGCGGACTACTTGATACAGACAAATGTGTTAATAGGCTCCCAGTAAAATTATTAACATAACGTTTTAAATCAATTAATTGCTGCAAATCTATGATGATCATATAGCCACTACCTGGTTGTGCTGTGAGGGCATCATATGATCATAAAAATAACTTATCTCTCATTTGTTTATTTTTTTGTGCATATGGGGAGAGACAGGGGGTTAATGGCGTCCAAAACAGTGTTTTTGATACAACAATATCTGTTCTATAATAACCGAGAGCATCCTCCTGACTGCAAGGATTGCATTCTAGCATGGGAACAGCAGTGCCCTATACTGTATTTGTTCCCTGTTATTTCTGTTATTTTATTGCTATTTTTTGTGTGCTATTTCTGTCTCCACCAGGCCGAAGGCATGGGGAGAGAGTATGTTTTGCACTCCGTCTGTGTGTGTGTGAGTCCGTGTGTGTGTGTCCGTCCGTCCGTCTGTGTACAGCTAATCTCCGGCACCGTTAACGCGGTCAATGCCAAATTTTGCACACACACTTCCTGGCCTGGATGCCAACGATGAACCTCTGCCCCAAATTTTCCAGAACGGCCTGTTATAGCGCCACCAGGAGGCTGACTTTTGAAAAACACAATTTTGGATATTACTCCTCCAGATTCTGTCCCAAAATCCCGCAAATCGTTACACACTATCTCTATAGTCATGTGTTCAAGACGGATCTGTCCGATATTTCATATTCCATCCTAATTGACTAACATTGGCTTTCAAAGTTTTCAGGATTGGCCCGTTTTGAACAAAAAGCCTCAAATCATGAACGCAGCGTGCAATTTACATGAAATCTTTCACAGACTTTCCTATTAGGCTGAGGAATATATCCCACCCTTTTCACATTGGCCTGTTATAGCGCCACCAACCAGGTGGATTTTTTCAAAACACATTTTTGGAACAAAATGCCTCAAATCATCCAATTGCCATCCAACCCTTTTCACATTGGCCTATTATAGCGCCACCAGGAGGCCACACCCTGACCTGCCCTGGTGGAGACCTGTGCCCCGAGGGGCACTTTATCTAGTTGTTTCTGCAATATCAAGGAGCCGAAACCCAAGTATACTGTTAACACTGTTATACTTGTATAATGGGATTTAACAAGTATCTTAAATCATACGGTTTCTTGGCAGTGTGCCCTTCATGCCTTTACTTGTGTCCTTCCCTCAACACTCCCTAATTGGCTGAGGAAGATGAGTGAGATAGGAGTAGGACTGCTGGCTGGCAAGACCCAGGATGTTCAGAGACACCCTAGTCACCCTGTGAGGCGACCATCAGAGAGGCAAGCACATAGTATGGTTAACTCTTGTTTAGCAACTCTAGCTGCAGATGTGGTGGTGGAGGATTGGGGGGACAGTGGAGCAGACGGTTACACACTTGCTCATACAGTACCTGGGAGTTGCCCAATGCAACCACAGTCCCAACTGATCACATTTGTTTTTGATTCACTTATTGACAAAAGGAAAGTTCTTCTCAGGGCTGCAATTATCAATGGTCTTCTTATAGTGATATGCTGATATTGATTACTTTTTCGATTATGATAATAATTGAGAACTTATTTGTTGAGGGATATTAAACGAATCAAAGTGAAAAAATCAAACTAAACTGATTAATCTGACCACTTAAGCCCTATTTTATGCTTTGTCGTACCACAGTATCGTGCAAAAACAGCAATTTGTTTTTAATAAAAATAGATTGTTTATAATCGATTAAATCAATTAGTTCAATTAACTGCATGACTGTGCCCAGTGTTTTTCCCCGGACGGTTTTAGCATTTGATCCAGTGACCCTCCCACAATCAGGCTTATCGAGCAATTATGGCCCTATCCCCTCCCCCTGCACTCCCTCATATCAGCCTGCTAAACCTAAAAAGGTCTTGCACTGCCTGAGCCCCCAGTGGGAATAGGAGCATAGTTCTTCTCACGAACAGTAGCTGCTCTGTGCTGGGCCATACAGTCTACTAAGTGCTGTCTGTCTGTGAAAGATGGATATGGAAAAGTCCCAGCCAACCACTATGCTGTCTCATCCTTGTGTGGTGATGTAGAGGATAGACTACTCTAATCCACCTATCAGGCACTGTACTGGGGTTGTTATGAGTGATCAGAAAAACTAAAAACATGTTCGCTGTGTTTGATCTTTAATGACTTGGAAGGGCTAGATAATTACCTAAATATATATCGAAACTGACATCTTGAACCAATTATATTATCGAACAGCAGTTTTTTTAGGGCCCTCCTATGCACAGCTTTGTGTGTATTCTGTAGGTGTGTTTGAGCACGGAATGTGTTTGTAGCACGGAATGAGATTATTTGATTGGCTGATGTATGATGATGCACTTCACACAAGTGTTCTTTTATGTTTTAGGGCCTATGTCCAGCTTTTGGTGTGTGTGTGTGTAAACACAAACTTTGTCCTAACACAAACATTAAATGCTATTGACAATGAATGGACATTTTTGAGTGTTTGTGTAAACACTAACATTGCGTAACACAAACATTGAAGACGAAGGTGAGGACGCAAATTCTGATTGGCTGGAATGAGATGATGTATGTTGATGTACATGTTGATAAGAGCGCCCCTCACTTCACACTGGTGTGATTTTTATAATCGACTAATATCGACCAGTCTGATAAACCACTTAAGCCCTGTATTAATCTTCATTGTACAATGGTGGCATGCAAACAATGTGGAAATAGACAATCTACAAGCTCACAACATAACGCAAGCTTGTAAATTTGCTATTTTCACACAATACACACATAAATATAAATAAATAATCATTCATTAATCGTAATCGAGACATTTTTTGAAATAATCATGATATTGATTATAGACCAGCCCTAACAGAGTAACAAACATGCCTTTTCACAGGACAGTCTGGAAGCTGGTATAGACAAGGGGAGGGAGGGGCATCAAAATTGTGTGTCATTGTTTGTGTGCAAATGTTTTCTTCTCCGCCAGAGGTCAGGTAAACATATTAGAAGAATGACAATCTGTTGTGAACTATAGCGGGGAAATATTCTCTGTGTGATTTTCACAGTGAAGACATTTTAACAGAGAAGTATGATGGTAATAGGAAAAAAGCCAGATGTGGTGTTTGTAGACTTTAGTCTTTGATACAGTACTCCTCGCATATAGCTCGTCTTGATACTCCTGTGGTAATTGGATACACCATGCAACTTAAATCTGTTAAAGGTCTAGGGATGGTTGACTAACTACTGGTTTAAGAAAGGACAGACAGCGTTCTTGTCTCTATAGAAGTAGTACACAGTAAATTCCTCAGTGTTAAATTAACTCCAAGACTGTTAAACGTTACCCAAATGAATGGGTCGATGTGGGTCCATCTTTACAATCTCCGAGTTAAATTAACAGTGGGGATTTTCCTGACTGATATAGGGCAGTTTCACAGCTCATACTGTGGTCAAGGCTGCTACGTGATGAAACGGCCTTAAGCGTGTAGGGCCGGATGAACCATGATATATCCAGTGCACTGGGGCGGGGGGGGAGGGGGGTGTCGGGAGTGAAGGTCCTTGACAAAGATCAGACCAGACTGAAGCATGTCCTTCCCAGAGCAAAATGTATGCTCTCTGTCCTGCTACTATCTGTGCAGAGATCTCCACACTGTGCCACTGCCCACCAAGACCACAAGTGACAGAGCAAATTAATGATGATATGGGAAGCTGGCAAGAGCACGGCAGGTTTTTCAATGATGAAACTTGACTGTTTATATCAGCTTATATAAATGTGTATATATACGCGCACACACATGCACACAAAACAATAATACTATGCAATAGACTGCACTTATATTCACCTTAATTGTTGAGAGACTTGATAGACCGTGAATCATACTCGGTATATTGAGTGTTGACATTCAGAGACCCAGTGCAGATATCTAACGTGAATCTGCATTTTTAGATGCGGCCTATGTTATTTTTGCCTGTTTAGATCAGGAAGGTGGAAACGCTTGGCCAAAGTGAAGAGGAAGCTAGGCAGAGGTTTGAAACACCATCTTATGAATATTTCAGTGGAACCCTGAATGAAAGTGCAGGGCTCCAGTTCTCCAAGCGGCTGGTGAGCCATGTTTCCTTGGGATTAAAAATAGCATCACACGCTGAGCTGTGATGTGCTGTGCTGAAGAGGGTGATGAACTTAGAACTGAAGCATGGTTGGTGCTCCCACAAAAACACTACTTTAATCAGCCATTGGCTATACTTAGATATAAGCTCACCCTAGCCAGGCTAGCCCACAGACCCTTCTCTCATACTGAATCAGTCTGTTCCTCCATGAACAAAATACACTTCTGCTCAATGCTCTCAAGTTCCATGAGACTGATGACTGTGATGGACACATTTGTCAGTGGATCCTAGCCACAAATGAACAGATTTGCTAACCGTTAATGAACTCTGAACACCATATCCTTATATTGGTTTAAATTTTGTTGTAATGCCTATAACTAAATATAGCTAAAACCTGAATCGGTGAATGTGGATGATCAGCGCATCCTGCATTAATTATCATGTTATTAACTATAGACAGATTCACATTTTAAGACACAGTCCACTGACTGTTCAACAGGCTATTGATGTTGTATAATGCATATGATACAACAACAACATTCCAAATTAGTTCTCCTCATGGGCAATGGGCTGTGCTGAAGACAAAGGGTCTGTGTAATCGCATAGGAAGTAAAATGTATTGTTTGTGTTAACTGTGTTTTATCTGTTAATAACCAGGCTACTACAGTAGCCTTCACCAAGAACAAAGTTTGCAGTGTGTTCAGTTTATTGCAATGACATAGGCTAAAAAAAAAAATCTAGAGAATGCCATTATTATTTTTTTAAATCATTCTCACCAGGGCCAAACAAAAGTTTCCAGATTGGGTCAAAAACAAAGTAGCCTATAATATCATGGACGGTTATAGGCTGATTCTTGTTGCACTTGCTTCCAACTATAGCTAGTAGCCACGGTACGCTGCTAACACCCCAAGAGATGTGGGTGCTTTGGGTCTAGACTGTGATAACAAGGCGTTCCCCCTGGAGGCTGGAGCAAACAACACATTGTTCTGTCAGAAAGAATAAGTGAAATTTATGTTCTTTAAAAAATAAATAAAAGTCATAGCTTTTGATCAATAACTCGTCTTACCTGTAGATGCAGTTTCCATAGCAACGGGAGGCCTTTGCCCAAATTTCCCGTCGTCCTGAAATTGATGAAATTGTTGATCCAGGTCGCCGCTTTTCGCCTTCAATTCCTCACGTAGCTCGTCGAACCGCGGCGGTGCGCTCCCGAACAGGCCGTTTCTCTCATAATCATCCCCGAACCACTTCCCCTCTGGACCGAGCTCGTCACCGGGTTTAGCAGACATGCTTTTATAAGGGAGAGGTTGCGCGATTACACTCGCTTGTGTAACAACCGCGGGTTTATACTATAAATCTGAGCCTCTTGGTGCAAGAAAGAAGATGCTGGAAACGAGCACACAGCGACACCTGACTTGTCTGTCAGTGAGAGTGTGTGTAGTCAGTTGATATTGTTGTTGAAATGCCACAGACAAGACAGACAGACAGACAGACAGACCGAGACAACACGATCCGGCCGAGAGCTGAAGAGAGTGGAGGGTGATTGTTTTAGTTCAGCGCTTCAGTACTGACGTCATGCTGTCAATGGCTACCGATCGTTGGCACTTATTTGGGGCAGCAGAGTAAATGGTGGTTGGTGCCTAAAAAATAATAAGTAGCCTATTGTGTACTTTATAAGGATATGAAGCAATGGTGAGATGAAACTGTCAGCAGGCTACATTTTGAAACATTTCCTAAAAGGAAGCCTAAATGAGACTAAAAATGTCATATGACTAGAAATGTTCGAAATTCACGTACGTATTTACTATTCGTGATTATTGTAGGCCTATCTAATGAACGGGTGTTTGTTTTAAACTGAAGGAATAACATTTGGAGATTTAGGGCTCTTTTGGAAATTGCCTTGCACTGTGGCGCCCTCGTGTGGCAGAGAATGCAGTGGGCTCGTGAGTGGGACGCGTGCGTGCATGAACATATATCTATGTGCGTGGTCAAGGAGGTCTGGGCGTCTGGCTCTAGCTACGCGAGATTAGGATATAAAAGTCAACATGGCGCCGTAGCAACCAGACGCTCCTACATAGAAACGGCCGTGTCCCCAAACATTCCGAAGCTGTTCCAGCACTGCAGTTCGTATTTTGCTTCGGAACGACTGTTGTCTCGTTCGTCCTGGGTGAAAACAAATATATATATATTTATTTGTGTTATTTGTGATCACTATCATTTTAATGTTTAGTCCACATAAATCAGAGCTATGTTCATTTAATTATCTATTACTCGGTTTAGTTTTGATTATTTACATAAACAATGATACAGGTAGACATGAAGCAAAGGCACGATGATGAAGATATCATCAAAGAATTGGTGAGTTTATGAGCAAATAATGTCTTTTCTTGTCACACTTGACAACATTACGTTAATTAATACATTCTAAATGGAACCAGTTTATTTTCCATTGCAGTGACATTTGTGACTAACTGAAAATTGAATATGTATGCAAGTCTACTGTCATTTAGATAATGTTCTTTCTTTCTTTCCGGACACACAAAACATTGTGATTTATGTCATTTCAACATATTGTTTTAGAACAAAGAGACAGGGAGACTCCTGTAACAAAACACTATGTACACTACACTGTAAATCCCTTCTGAATGGTGCTTCAATCTTTTTTTCTCTCTCTTTTTTATACCAAAAAATATCACTTTTGCCCATTTCCAAAAACGACAAAACTTTGTTAAACTATTTGTTCATATTTCCCAACAGTGTGTGGCTAATGGGATATCCTATGAAAAGATACCACTGGATGGGAGCTCCATTACTTCCCTTGAGATATTCTTCAATGGCTTTCCCCGCATTGTCGGGCTTTCCCTCTTTCCAAAACTCTGCCAGCTGACAATAGTAAGTCAGAACATCAGCCACATTCAAGGCCTCGAATGTTGCCCTCTGCTCCGAGAGCTCTGGGTGGTCGAATGCCAACTGAAGGTATGTCTCCCATGCTTGTCTGGCACTGCAGATTTTAACACGATTATAATACTACTCATGTTTTAAGTCAATCATTATTTGCTGACATATACACATTTTCAGTATTTGAAATAATGTATTTATGAATTGTAATACCACATGCATAGAATAGGCTTTTAATGTGTGTTTTATACACATTTTTGCAGGGGATATCTGGGATACAAAATTGCTTTCATCTACAAAAACTATATCTTTATGATAACCAAATAGCGGAAATTGAGAATTTACAGTTGCATGTTAATCTACAAGTGCTGTGGCTCAACAACAACTGCATCACTGATATCAAGGTTTGATTTTGTTTTTAAATGAATGTATCTATCCCCTTTATTGATTTACTGGTATATTGCAGAATGTTTTATTTTATTTGTTTGTTTGTTTGTTTTACGTATGCATGTTTCATCAGTTTGTCTTGTTTTGTAAAGGGTCTGGATACACTTCAAAAATTGAGAGAACTAAACCTTGCTGACAACAATATTGAAAAGATAGGTAAGGTAAAGGAGCCGCTACAGTTTTCAGTCAAGTTATGTTTGGACTGTATATGGCAAAAATAAATATTACATTTCTCATCATTCCCTTCTCAAGGTCATAACCTTGATCTGAATAAGAACCTTCAACATCTTAATATTTCTGGGAACAATATCAGCTCATTTAAGGTAAGGCATTCATTATTTAAACAAATAAAAAACATACAGTAGCCTATAGTTGTCATACCAAAGGCTGTTCTAGTCTTTTTTTATGTGTGATGTGGTTCTTTCCTTGATAGGAGTTAATACCCCAAATTGTATTAACCCATCAATAACCCATACTGTGCCTTTACAGAACCTCAATTTTGGCATATTGTTATGGCTGTAATTATTAGGCTATACTGTTTCCCATCTATCTACTGCAGTGGAAAATTATCTTTCCCCTTCTCATATAGCATAGACATGAAGGGGGAGCAAATTCCCCTTGGAGGTAGAGAAATAGTGTAGCAGTATTGCATGCATCAGAAAGTCGATTCTTTCAAAGTAAAGTATAATTAACTAGAAAAGTGTGCTCCTCAGAGCAAAAAGTGTTTTGAAGAAAACGCAAGATGGCAGAAAATCTGGCACAAACGGGGCCTATAAATTGTCTCACAAATACAAGTAACAAAAAATATGTTCCCCTCCCTACTGAGTGTGCGTGCAAAGTTTCCTGGCGATCAGTCCAGTGGTGCTTGTACAGTAGCATGTTGTGCAAAACGGGCGCCTCCTGCAAACTTTGAAAAATGTAGGGTGGCATTTTGTTCCTTGGCCTAGTGGGAGCACGCATTAGGGGCGGCGTGGCTCAGGGGTAGAGTGGCTGGATGGGAACTGCAATGTTGCCAGTTCGAACCCAGGCACCCCCAGAGTTAGTGTCGAAGTGTCCCTGAACCCCTAATTGCTCCTGATGTGCAGGTTGGTGCCTTGCATGGTTTCCTGTCCTCCGGCATCAGTATACGTATGAATGTGTGTGTGAATGGGTGAATGTAATGCACAATCTATGTAAAGCGCTATATAAATGCACCATTTACCATTAGTCCGACTACGTGGCCGGTTAAGACTCACTCATGGCTTCCGCGTACGGTTAGGGTTTGAGGTTAGGGCTCTATGATTGGTACATTGGGTAGTCAGATTTATGGGTGTCGGATTATTGGGACGTCGGACTAACGCTACGCACCTGTGGGAATGTCATTGATGATTTGAGTCATTTTGTTAAAACAGGCAACTCCTGTAAACTTTGGAAGCCAATCAGGATATGAAAATCACACCTGTGTGAAGTGATCGGTGCAACTGTACCGTGTGGGGGTCCCCGCAACATCCAGGCCCCCAGGAACGCGCCAAGCCGCCCGTGTCTGAAACCGTCGAGAAATGACAGAGTTACATGATGTGGGGGTCCCCAGGGGGTCCCCGGAACATCGACATCATAGTTAAATAAAAATAAATAAAATCATAGTCTTGACCTGGAGGAGACAAAAAGCCTTGCTTTTTTATGGAAAATAATGTGGGACTTTAGGGAAAACCGTATTTTCTAACAGGCTAGTCTGTTTATTTTGTGGTTGGTGTAACAGGAGCTGACCCTGCTTGCCAAGTTGCCCCGTCTCAGAGAGCTGGAACTGAAGGACCCCCAGTCGAGCCCAAACCCAGTGTGCCTGCTCTGTAACTATGCAACCCATGTCCTTTATCACATGCCTGGCCTCCAGCGACTTGACACCTATGATGTCTCAAGCAAGCAAGTGAAGGAAGCAGCTGAGGTACTGTACACAGAGGGCCCATCAGTCCTAAACCTACATGTTCAGTCCTTTTCCTAAGTGTTTTTCTCCATTCACAGTATCCCCACAGTAATGTCATAAACTTAAAGCTGAACCAACAGAAATACAAGTGTGTTATCAATTAAATTGAAAACATGTGAGATCAGCCTATCACCCTGATTAGAATAATTAAAACATGCCACAATGAACTCTAGTATGACAAGTGGTGCAAGTACGAATAGAATAGAATAGCTTTGTACATCATAGCACACACATACTGTATACAAAGTGTGAAACCTCCAGAGCAGTTTTAAGTAAGAGAAATGTAATGACTACACCTATTATGATTAAAACTTAATATAGCTAGACAGTTTCAACATTCTGTTGTTGCTTCTCAGCCCTGACAGAAGATCCCTGGTTCGTTTCCCGGCCCTGGTCGAAGTGTCCCTGAGTAAGACACTTAACCCCTAACTGCTCCCCGGGCGCTGCCCCGTAGCGCCCACTGCTATGAATACAGGGATAAAAGTTCCGAACTGGAAGAAAAAAATTCAGGCAATAGCTACTAATTTGCTGTTTACAGACTGAAACCGTCGAGTTTGACCTGGAAGAAATTGTTTTTTCATGGTACATAAAATAATTGTCAGTGAATTTTTCCTTTCCAGGGTACGGTTATGAAGAAGATGATGTACTACAACATGCGTGTCCGCACTGCTCAGAGGAAACTGGCTGAGACCCAAGCCAGTCTTATGGAGCAGAAGAAGACTATGTTAGAATTGCCAGAGGAGCGCATCAGGGCATTCAGTTATGCTCTCAAAAATGTATGTGCAATCCTGCAAATAGGATGTATTTATTTTTGAGTATAGTATAGGTAGGAGAATGAATGATGGAGCCATCAATTCTATTGTTTTTATAACTTTCTGTTCATAACACACTTTTTTCATTTGTGTGTACTCGTAGTTGGAGTGTGACCTCTCAGAGATGCAGAACAGCTGCAGGAAGTCTGCCCTGACTGAAGATTCAGGAGACAGCAGTGACCTCCCTGCCAACATCAGCCATGATCCCACGCCAGAGCATGAACTAAACTGTAAGATGGAAGCACTGAGGGGGAGGCTCAAACATTGGTACAGGAAGTTGGAAGAGTAAGTTTATAAGTTATAAGCCTTTGTCAAATTTTGTGTTGTTGCGTTTTTCCATGGAGAGCCAATAAACTCCTGTATTGTCCAAACCTTATCTCAAAGTCCTGACCTGTCAGCCTATGGGGTCACCCCCTTGTCTGGAACCCATAATGAGGAATGCATGCACCAAGGGTGGTGCAATCACAGTCTATAAAATCTGCCAAAGGTCAAGGGTGAAATCTAGATTATAGCTTGCCTTGCACATCTGAAGCGCTCTCCAGTACTAGTGATGGTAAATGGTGCATTTATATAGCGCTTTTATGCAAAGCGCTTTAAATAGATTTTGCATTACATTCACCCATTCACATTCATACAGCGATGGCGGAGGAAACCATGCAAGGCACCAACCTGCACACTGGGAGCAATTAGGGTCAAATCAGTGTCTTGCTCAAGGACACTTCGACACTGGGAACCTCACGGTTTTCCCATCCTGCTGTTCTACCGGCCACTCTACCTCTGAGCCACTGCCGACCCATAATTTCTGGAAAGAATGGGGATATGCTCGCCGTCTGCCTTCATAGAATCTACCAACATCGGCCCCTAGTCCGAGCTGGCGAATCGTGCCTGTCTGCGCTCCAGGCATGCCTGGGAGGCTGTAGCTTTCTCAGCTTTCCATCCTTCCCAGCTCCACTCACGGTAGCCATGGCTCACCGCGGTATCGGGTACAGTCGCACCTAAACCATCTCGCCCCTCGATTTTTTTTCGCCGATCTCACACCAACTGCTTGGTGCCGTGGTTCTTGTATTCTTTATTTTGTTTTACTGAGAATAAGGTTAGAAATAAATGTAGGGTTAGGCATAGTTTTACTGAGATTAAGGTGAGGAATATGTTTAGGTTTAACCGTTTAAGCATAATTTACTTAGGTTACTTTAGGAATACCAGGCCACGCGGTTCCGCCTGCTGTACGCCCATCGCGTGTTGGTAAAGGGGCCACTCCTCTGGTATTCCTCACTGCGGGTAATGGTGGGATAACTCTGCTCAAACATTTTTGCTCAAAGATTTTTGCAATGCTGCTAAAATCTCCAAAACACTCCTGTCCTAGTATTGACCTGTTAAACTAACTACTCGACTGCTGTGACTGCTATGATCACGTCAGGGGGCGTTCTCCCATAAGCGAGACATTGAGTGAGTAATATGAAAAATAACAAAAGTTTTCAAATAATTGTAGTGGATATTTGCCTCTGCTGTGTAGTGGAGTAGAAGTAAAAGTAAAGAAAATCAGAAATACTGAAGTAAATATACCTCAAAATTGTACTTAAGTACAGTACAGTATAATTCGTTTCATTCACCACTGCCTGTTGGTCATCATCACCAGCATTTTGAATTGGATGCAGGCAGCAACTGGAAGCCAGTGAAGGGAGCACAGAAGTGGCATGAACATTTTGGGAGGTCGACGGTTACGGTTGAACCTTGCGGGTAGAACCAGCAAGGAAGGAGTTTCAGCAGTTAGTCTGATCATCTTGATTTTGCAGTACAAGTATTCAAGATCAAGTGATTGCTACAATGTGTTCCATCGTTAGCAGTTGAGCAGCGGTCTCCAGGGTGTCGTCGGTGGAAATGGCAAGATCCTGCAGGGGGAAAGACATTCCAGGGAAGAAGAGATCAGTTTAGAGTTTTGACTTCAGACAATTCACCTATAGCTAAGACCTGGCCTCTCCCACTTAGACACTCCCACTTGGACACTTTCCAGCCTGACTCATTCATTCTAATGTAAATATATCATGGATTTTACAAATTAAATACTGGTTCATTTTTGGAACCAGACCTTCAAAATCCAACAACAAGGCCTGCCATATGCACTGGAAAAATATGTGCGTGGCATTTCTTTTTTAAAACGATGTTTTGTCATTTAGGAAAACTATTGGTGGAGAGGTTTGTCAAGCCCATGTTATGCTTAGCTGTGATTGGACCATAGCAGTCTGGGGAGGGGCTTAGCTATACAGTAGGTCAATTGTGGTAGTGAGAAGCAGGCACGCCACACTGGAGACAACAAAATAAATAAATAAAACACCAAATTCTGCGTGCGGGTTCCCCACGCTCATCCCCCCACCTTCAGATACCCTGTGACACCCCTGGTGAGATGTCAGCCTGGAATAAACACCCTCTTCAACCTGTGTGGCAGTGATAGGGAAGGTTTTAAAATGGTGACATTAACATACAGTAACAGAGACTCCGGCCAAGAGTGTAATGGGGGATTAAAGCCATTCTTGAAAAAGTGCTTGATTGACTTTTTACTTAAGTAAAAGGATCGATACTGCAATGTAAAACTGACTAGAGTAAAAGTACAAAAGTACTCATAATGCAGAATGTCCCGTTTCAAGTTTTCAAATGTAAAAATCTTTTGAAGGTAGCAGATTTACAAGCTCAAAATGCACATTGTGAGCTTGTAGTGGAATTAATAATAATTGTAGTGGAGTAAAAGTACAATAATTACCTCTAAGATGTAGTGTAGTAGAAGTAAAGGTATTGGAAATTGGATATACTAAAGTACAAATACCTCAAAACTATAATTAGTTACTTAGTTTCCACCACTGCCGGCTAGACTATTGCTACATGTCACTCCACTGCTCCTCTGCGCTTCTTGTCTCTTTCTTCTAAATAAAGCTTGAAAATGCCTAAAATAAAAAATGAGCTGTGATAGACAATACTGAAACGCTCAGCCACTGAAATTAACACACACATACAGTCCCTAGTCAAATGAAGCACACAATCATTCTTTAAGCAAAATCAGACCCGTCTAAACTGAGTGGTGGTGCTGCTGTGTGTGTGTGTGTGTGTGTGTGTGTGTGTGTGTGTGTGTGTGATGCTGCTCAACAGTGCCATCCAGCGGTATTGGCGTGGTAATTGGCTCATCCGTGCACACACACATAGTTAAGCATAGGAGTGGCTAACACCACTCAAAAACTAAACTACTTCACCTTTTCCAGAAGAGAGTCACAGAGGTTTACAGTCACACTTCATACACATAAGCTTCTAAAAAATGAAAAACTATTGTTTGTATGTGAGAGGAATGCTATTTTCTGTCTTGTTCCAGGATTGAAATCTGGCATGCGCACAATCTGTCACAAGCTACAAGCAGGAATGCGTTTATGGTCGACTGCTTGCTGATGGAGCTGGAGACTGTGGGAAATGTCCGTTTTGAAGAAGGCAGCACTACAGACGCTTGGTACTTCAGATTGTTGTCGTATTATCACGTGAACTAGGAAAACCATTGAAATTTAAATAACAGAACATGTACTGACCCCATTCCATTTGCTCTTTCCAATAGGTTTATGTCTTGTCATGACCTTGTGCAATCACGTTTCCTGGCTGCAGACTACACGCCTCATGGCATCACTGGTGTCAAGGTCAACCGCATTATCCGAATCCACAATCGAGCTTTGATGCTTCGGTTTGAGGACAAACTTCATAGCCTCTTAGCCAGTGAAGAATCACCTGTGTTCTCACAGTAAGCAAAACTGGACTTTAATACCAGTGTATTTATACTTCTACTACTACTACTATACTACTACTACTAATAATAATAATATTTAGTTAATGACCTGTAATATTAATTTTGTTGCATTCCCGAAGGAGTTATAAACGACGGCTGGACTTCTTGTTTTACGTGGCTGACCCTGAAAAAACCACAGAACGGAATGAAATGTTACACATTGCAGAAGAAGGCTTTCAAAATCCAGAACTGTATAAGGTACATGCACCTGAGCATTCATTTAACTGGGTTTCAGAGATATATAGTTAAATTCAGAGTTAAATTAACACAGGATTCCAACCTTTAGTTTAAACTAGTTTTTTTTGTCCCATAGGAGTTGCAGATGGTCATGATTTTGACCATGTGTTTCTCTGTCGTCTGTTCACCAGGCCCCCGGCAGAGAGAACGCTGTACCGTTATCCAACAGCCTGTTTGTGTCTGAACAGCCCAGGATTGAGTTTGCACAGCGCCATGCCAGCCAAGGCAACTCCACGCAAAGCAAGGATGCTGTCCCTTTCAGATATGGTATGTGACTTTCTCATGCCTGCATGTGACACGTTGTGAGCTTGTACTGTAGATCTGATATTTTCGTCATTCGACAGCATGTTATATGAATGATGTTGTATGAATTAAGCATTACACAGTGTCTTATTGTTGTGCCAGTCTCCCTCTAACTAAGAACAAGATGATACCAGGCAGTGTCATATGTCAAGGTTTAAAGTAGGTAACACAAATAGAGAATAAAAGGTTCTGGACACACGGTGTACCAGAAGATGTGCATCTCCTATCATTGTGCACAGGCATCAGTCCATATGATAAGAGATGGCGATGGTGTCGCAGTGTATGTGTATCAGTGTATGTGCTTAAGTAGAGTGAGAGTGAATCTAGACATGTATTTATTTACTGGGTCAAGCAGTTAAACGTCACACTCTGTTTTTAATAACAAAACATTTGTTTCCAGGTCAGACCATTGTTGCCAAAGTATTCTTTGGTAGATGCTTCCCTGTCCGGGAGGGAGACCCAGTGGACAGCAGTTGCTATCCCAAAGCCCACTCTGTGTATCGTACTGTGCATGCTGAACATGGAATACATACAGGTACAAAACGGAACACTCATTGTGTATTTTAACAACCATAATGCACTCATTCTATAAATGCACCAAGTCTCTGCGTGTATGTGTGTACGTACGTCTGTAATCCACGTAACTCGAGAACCGTTCGCCCCACCGACTTCAAATTCGACACACACGTTCCACACCACCACAGGAAGTGCTGTGCTCGTTGTCGAGTCCGTCGGATCACCGGTTGTCCAGAACCAGCACAAAATCCTCTGCCCAGGATCTGGACCTGATCACCCCTATATCTCCATATATGGTGCTGGCCTGTTCTGACATCACAATGATTGTTCTGACATCTCCATAGATTGGTTACGTCACCACGTATGTCGGTGTTGTATCTTGGTCAATCAGGGACCACCGTTCTTACCCCAACATGCATGCATGCATACATACATACATACATACATACATACATACACACACACACACACACACACACACACACACACACACACACACACACACACACACACACACACACACACACACGCCACCGACATACGCAGCCGAAAACAGTACTTGCGCGCTCTGCTCACACAAGTAATAACTGGGTGGGGTGTGCATTTCCAACTTGCATCGTTCCAAGTAGGCCAGTGCCCAACAGGCACCGCTCTAGTCATCATTTACTGCAAGGACGCCTGCACAAAGTGGCATTTTAAGCATGTATGGCAACGGTTTGTGTAGTTTGTGACATCAGACCAGGTCAGCCTTATATAAGGTGTTTAAGACATAATTATCATAAGGATAAGCAATGTCAAACCAAAAGCGTGGAACGCTGGCAAAAAGGAGAGTAGATGAGAATCCAGTGAGGGTTGATAAATGGGATGGAGCAGCTGTTAAGAACGCACTGGATGATGCAGCTAAGAAGCTCCTGTTGGAGAAGTATTGTTATGTGGAGAACTTCAGTCTAATAGACGGCCGTCTGTTGATCTCTACTGTGGCATGTATGGTTGCCATGTTTGCTCTGGCCTGGGATTACCTGTATCCCTTCCCACAATCCAAACCTGTGCTCACCTTCTGCGTCGTCTCATATTTTATGACGAGTGGGATACAGATCCTGCACAAATCATACAAAGAGAAATGCATCTTCCTGGTGGCAGTACAGAAAGTCCCAGTGGGGATGGACCATGTGTGGCAGCTCTCCTCCAGTCTAAAAAGTTTTGATGACCAGTACACACTCCGAGTGGGTTTCACGGATGGGAAATCTGGCTTATACCGCGAGGCGAGCTTCACCAAGTCTGTATCTTCGTTCTTTGATGACAGTGGCAAGTTAGTGATGGACCACTTTGAGAAGTCCATCTCTAAACTCCACACTCTAACTCTAAACGCCACAGAAAAAAAGAAATAAATTCCACAAATCTCAGTGTCTGAATCTATGTCTGTCCTTGTTTCTTTCCCAAATATGGAGATGAGTGACTACTAATATGAGTACTGCACTAGCTAGTAACCATACAAAGCACTATACTGAAGAAACAATGTAGGCTTGTTGTGATGTCATATTGACCTCCAAATGTTCCATATGGCTCCATATTTGCCTTTCCATTGACTTCTAGTATACATTTTAAAGTAACCTTTTGCCCGTATAGAGATAACCGAACTGTCCACAGTTGGTCTATCATAGATGAACTGCCAGCATAGACTACATTACGGGTACTACGATATAAAACATAAAATGTACTGTATCTGTGAGTGTGTATCTCTATTCTCTCGATAAGCCCGAATATGGAGACAACTACTGATGTCATGGATGACTGAACCTTTTAAGGTTTGGGTGAAAGTATGAATGAGCTGGCCGGTCAAAAGTTTTGGGAAGAATAACATAATTAGAAAGAAAGGCATTCATGTCAGACATCTCTATATTTGGAGTTTTGAGAACTGATTAATCACATTAGAAATATCATCAGTTGTGCTGATTAGACAGTTTCGTCAGACTGCATAGCTGAATAGGATGGGGCAGGTCTACATTCCTGTATTTTAACATCCATTTTTATGGTGGTACTTGCAGAGCCAAATATTTTCTGAGGTGGTACTTGGTATAAAAGGTTGAGAACCACTTTCATATATGACTGATGGCCACATGAAGACCAAGATTAAATCTTGAAGCCATTCCCTTACTAGACCCTGTTTTCCCACCCATGTGATAGTTTTTTGTTTGATTTTCCAGAGAGATCCCGCTCCTTACAAGTGCACAATGGCTCGACGACTTCCATTCTCAGACAAAGCCAGTGGTTCGTGTTTGACCATGAGTTGGTCTTGCCCGAGTACCTCATTGACTTTGAGTACATTACCCAGGTAATGTATTTGAATCGCCCCTTTTTACAGCGTCGCTCGTGAAAGACAGTAGCCATCTATAGTTCTGTCTGTCTGTCTGTCTGTCTGTCTGTCTGTCTGTCTGTCTGTCTGTCTGTCCGTCTGTGTGTCTCTCTCTCTCTCTGTCTGGCCAGAGATATAGTTAATTAGGACGCACTAATTTATTAGCACATACTACTTTTCAAATGTTCATATAATTGTATTGGAGTAAAAGTACAATATTTTCTATGAGATGTAGTGGAGTAGAAATATAGAAAATAAAGTCAAAATTCGTCAAAATTGTACTTAAAGTATAGTACTTGACCACATGACGTACTAGATACACATACACATGGGACCCGCACTGTTTGGCAACGTCCAACTGCCTTCATTTGTGTTTGTTTCTCAGACAAAATCTCTGTTTTAACCCTTTTGATGTTGTATGTTCTGTGTTACTAGCACCAACCTCAGCCTGCTGCCCCTAGCCCTGGCATGAGCACAGATCATACTGCTCCCAATGACATGTCTCTGGATGACGAGGCCCTCAGAATGGACCCCGTGCTCAAACCACGGCCCAAGATGTTGAGCCTGGATGAGAAGATTCTGCTTAACGTGGCCAGAGCCAATGTACTCAGCCAGATCACTGTAAGGATTCAGGCTTTGGTTTTAGCCTTTTATGTGATAAGAACCGTGTAGAGTAGAGCAAACGGGGAACATGGAGAAAGTAGAGGATTGGCATGAAGCAAATGGTTTTTCCAGCTGGGAATCAAACCAGAGGCATATTAGAAAGCCTACTGTATATGTTATAGGCCATCGGGTTGCCCCAGATGTGGGCTTTTAAATGTGACTCATATTTTTACCAAGTAAAAGTCAGGGAATCTCAAACTGATCGTGCTGCGAACCCCCTGGGATACGGACCACCGGGAGCCGTGGTACTGTTTTATTAGACACATTTCTGCACCTGATAAAACCTTACTGTATGCCTATTCCTCCCACACAGGGCATACAGTATTGGTTTTATCAGGTGCAGAAATGTGGCTGATACATGTGACATGTACGCACTGCACTGCACTGCACTGCACGGCACTGCACTGCACTGCACTGCACGGCACTGCACTGCACTGCACTGCACTGCACTGCACTGCACTGCACTGCACTGCACTGCACGCTGCTCACCTCACACACACCAGTGCTGTGGGGCCTTGTGCCTTTTGTGCTGATCACGACCTATTTGGCACATTCCAATTGGGTTGTTTCTTGACCCCATCTGACTGCAACCAGTCAATCCAGTTTCAAACAGAGTAGTTAACTGCACCCTCAATCATTCATTTTTACGGTGCTACTGGCACATACTCCTCAACTAAAAATGTAAAACTACAAAGGGTTTTTTTGCATTCCTAGATACTGAATCTCCATGGCAACAGCCTGAATAAGCTCAAGGAGGTCTCCTGTCTGCGGGCATTGCGGCGACTGACCATCAGCTTCAACGAGTTCACTCGCTTGGATGACATCTCACATATGGTGATACTGCGCAAAGACACAGACATTTGACCTTTGCGTTGAATTGCTACCTGGGAAGGAGTCCAAATCTTGTCCATCAGTTATCTCTTATTTCTTCTGTGCTCTGTAAACGAGAAAGTACGGATTTACTCTCATTGTGCAGTGAAACAGTTCTCAAAATCACAATTTCTGTGCATAAAAGAACGGGAACAAAGTGAATTCTGTCACTATATAAAAAAGGGAAAGTGAAATTGCTTTATCCATGTTATATTGTTGTATTACACTTCATGGTGAAATCACAGAAATCGACGACAGGTCACCAATATCTGCGTAATGTGACCAACAACAATAGCAGTAGCCGAGATAAGCAAAAGAGAAATTTGCCATGGCAATTCTTTGCTAACAAAAATCCCACATGGAGCATATAGTAACAATTGATAAAGATGGCAATATTTGGACTACACCTGTATGATGCCCGGTCAACTTTACAATCCAATGGTTCTAGCCTACCAAAGTTCAACATAACTTTAAATGACTTCCGTAAATTGCACAGTACATTTACACATGTGTTGACATTTGCTGCTCAGCCCAACCTGGAGTTTGTGGATGCGAGCCATAACCACCTAGTGACCCTGGAAGGGCTGAGAGGCTTGGGACAGCTCAGGCATCTTGACGTGCGCTGGAACAAGCTGACCAAGGCCCGGAAGGAGACGGCTGTGCTCCGAAAACACGTCCCCTCCCTGCTGAAACTGGACACCCGGTACAACCCCTGGCTCAGGGTGAGTGTACTACCGTGACAGGAAGTTGTATCAAATGACATGCATATGAATGCCAGTGTTGAAGTTAATCCATTGAGACCTGGAACGCATCCATGTCAGTCACGTTAGCGTTTAACCACATTATCCATTAACCCATTTTGGGGCGGGAACCCCTTTTGGTGTTTTAAACATTGTTATAATTTAGCTATTGAAAAATAGCAGATCTACAAGCTCATAGCGCGCCACCGAGTGGCGCGCTATGAACTTGTAGGTCTGCTATTTTTGAAAAATCGTTAAAATGTGTCTCAAATCTTTCCGAAAATTGTCATGATTTAGAAAACTTTTTTTTTTTTAATTTCGACGTCAGGCCTGAATGGGTTAAGCCATGCTCACTGCTCGTACTCATCATATTATTAATGCGTTTTTTTTATTATTATTCATTATTAATGATCTGCTGTAATTGGTGTGTGAGGGGCAGTTGCATTAAAGCTGCGTTGCTTCTTGCAGCCGGAGATGGTCAGGATGACCATACTGGGTCGTGTCATGGGCCTCACACACCTGGATGATGTTTTGGTGACAGAGGACAAGGCTGCTGCTGCTATTCAGAGGGCTGCCAGCTCCAGAATTAACCAGGTTACTAATTATTTCCTAATGAATATTACATGTAACGTGGATGTTTGTATACGTACCGCACAGTAGCCTACAGTGCTGTATACTGTACAAAAGCAATGAGAGTCACAAAATAAATACAAAAATTAAACTTCAAACTGAACTTTTTACACTCTGACAACAGGCTTGTCTGCTAGCTCACTGCCGCACAGACAGCGAGCCCCCTCGCAGCCTCAGCCTGCTTTCAGCAGCCCAGCTCCTATGTCAACTTAGCCCATCACCCTGGGACCTCAACAGAGAGCCAGAACCTGGCTGGACTGCAAAGGTAACTATGCTCATTATAAAAAATCACACCCGTGTGAACTGAGTGGTGCAGTGACGTCACACACTAACCATAGCAACCATGCTCACCTGTACATGGCCCCACGTACAGGTACACACCTGGTACACAGGTACACGGGTACACGTACAGGTACACGGGTACAGACAAAGCTGGTTATTGGAGTGGTTTGCACCACTCAAAAACAATGTGTATAACAGACTGTATGAAGGGTCATCAGCAAAGTAGTAACAATCAAAGATGAATTCTCTCTAAATTACGTAAATCTCTGCGTGCATGCATGCCTATCTACTGTATCTGTCCTTCACGTACTGTATCTCGAGAACTGTTTGACCGAAACGCTATGGAGATCCCTGATACTTCATGCTTAATCATTTAAATGTATTTGTACTTTGACGCATGAGCAGATCACAGCCCTGAACCTTGACAGCCAGGGGCTCTCCAGGCTCTCCAACCTGGATAAGCTGATCAACCTGCGTTGGGCATCCTTTAATGACAATGACATTTCTAAACTGGAGGGACTGGACAACTGCCTGAATCTGGAGGAGCTTTCCCTAGATGACAACTGTATCACCAGCATGGACGGTCAGTTATGGACTATAACCTTATGTATATGGTATGCACTCTTGGTCAGTGAACCACCGGGGTCGACACATATACTGCGTCCATTTATATGGTGTTTTTGAAAAAAAGAAGAAAAAATCTAAAAACTAAAACAAGAAGAATTTCCCCTCCCACTAAATCTGGAAGCCAGTTACATGAAAGCACTGTAGAATATCAAAAAGCTATTTCATAAACTGCCCCCCCCTGGCCTGATGGAGGTGAAAGGAACTGGTTGAAATAACGTGTTCCTTCCACGCGCTACGTCCAACCAGGGAAACTCCCCCCTGTCAGGTGTAAAGGAGCAACTTGGCATGAAGGAAGCATGAGTTCAAGTCCGTTGCTCTCCCATGTCCCCCATATATGGGGACTAGGTTGGCGGAGGGTGTGTAGAGCCCAGGATCACATTAGATAATTGACACAGGGGTGAAAAATGGGTTACAAAATCGTGGGATAAAAATGATTTAAATTTGGAAAAAAAAGCTATTTCATTATCACATGACTCCGAGATTATGTTTGGTGAGCTGAACTTTTATGCAATATGAACGGCCTCCTAGCCTGATGCTTGCCTGATGATCTGTTTAATCTGTATTATGTGTACATTTTTTAATGTCTCCCATATTGTTGTGGCACCATTGCAAGCAGGGAAATTATTGTACTTAAAGCCCCCTCAATAATGTGACAATAATAAAATAGTAAAAAATAGTAATCATAAATGGTAAATAACAGGGTCGATAATAAAAAGCTTTGCAAGCTTTCTCAGCAACTTGTTGAGAGACAATGTAAAACCCCAGCATGATGCATGAAGTTTTTCTTTCCCTCTGGGCTCCCACAGGGCTGTCCAAATTGTGTCACCTGTCTAAACTCAGTCTGAATGGCAACCAGCTGCCCTGTCTAGAAGCCTCTGTCCTGGGCCAGCTTCCTTACCTGCACTTCCTGTCCGTGGAGAATAACTGCATCGGTTCCATGTCTGGCATCCAGAGGGCCCGCTCCCTCTTTGAGCTTTACATCGGCAATAACCGCATCTGGACAACACGAGACATCTTCCATTTGAAGGTGATGACCGTCTCATGGAATAGTCTTTAACCACTTATTATTAACCTCCTATAATGATAAGCCCACAATAGGGACACTACAGTTGGAGGCCATCGATATTGTCCTTTTCTTTTTGCTGAGGTTTGCGTGATCTGCGCAAAAGGACAGTTAACCCATTTTGGGCGGGAATCCCTTTTGGTGTTTTAAACATTGTTATAATTTAGCTATTGAAAAATAGCAGATCTACAAGCTCATAGCGCGCCACCGAGTGGCGCGCTACGAGCTTGTAGGTCTGCTATTTTTGAAAAATCGTGAAAATATTTATTTCAGAAAACTGGAGGATTTAGAAGGATTTTTAAACATTTTGAGGTCAGGCCTAAATGGGTCAAATGATAAGGGACAATATCGGTGGCACCCAACTGTACATTGAAGGTGGATAAAAGATAACATAATCACTGCATCAATACATTGTCTTCGCGTGGAAACATGGATATAAATAACAATGTCGTTTTTCTTCAGTATCTTTCTTTTTTTCTTTCTGGTCTACAGTGTGAAGATTTACCTTTTTCTTTTTCTTCAGGCACTGACGAACCTCGTCATTCTCAATCTTTATGGGAACCCTTTAGTGGAGAAACTGGAAAGTTATCGGATATATGTGGTGTTCCAACTGCCCTCCCTAAAAGCACTGGATGGGATTGCGGTGGTACTGTACATCAATAACCTCGAACTATCTGATTGATCAAATTGTAGTCATTCTTTCCTGACTGTGACAAGACTTGATGAAGCCGTTGTATTCTCTCTAGGAAGTCACGGAAAGCGAGAACGCAAAGGATGTGTTTGGGGGGCGGCTGACTCCAGACATGGTGGCGGAGAAGCTGGGCCACTCAAACTACTCAGACGTTACTGACCTCGACCTGCAGTCCTCCTCCATTAGGTAATGCATCGGTCCAGAAGATAAGTTGGATAGTGTCAATAATTAAATCCTAATATGTTATTTGAGTCAGATAGATTACAGGTTTGATGTTTACTTGTTATCTCATACTTGTTTTCTTAGTTACCTAGTTGACAAAGGTTCATGGCGCTTACTCCAATCTGACACTTTGAATAGGAGCGTCTGCCAAAATCCTTAAATTGTACATTGTACTAGGATTTGCAGACTTTCCTTGTTGAAACGAATCTGAAACATGTCAAGTTAAAGAAAATGTATCCTCTTGGTCCACAGGATGGTGGATCTGACTCCAGCCGAACTGTTCCAAAGCCTGCACCATGTCAACTTAGAACACAACAACCTCACCTCATTTTCAGGCCTGATCTACCTGCCCAACATCAAGGTTAGGATTTGATTAAGACATGCTACATTCCGTGAGGGTGGACACTGGACACATTAAGGATTTACTGTTAAATAATTCTGGTTATTTACAACCTTACTTCCTCGCAGGTTCTCTGTCTGAATTATAATTCCATTGAGTCTATCCTACCCAGACAGCGTGTTCAGGCCCACCTGACAAACAGACAGATTCTATACCACAAAGTCAGCTCCAGTGGATATGGTCAGCAGGGCTCTTCCAAGGGCAGCAGGTAACATCCCACATCTCTCATTATAAATTGAACTGATGGGAAAATGTAATAATACTTTCTTTGATGAGAGATCATGACAGCTTCTTCTCTTATTTCTGCTTTGTTGCAATAGAATACAGTATTGACGTGAATTTCCAGTTTAAAACCACTTGGGGGCAGCACTGATCCATGATTGACTGGCTCTTCAATCTCTTCTAATGAAGTTCAGATTCCTTCTATAATAGTTGTTCAGAAGCACACACCTCCTCCGCCTTTGAATTAATGAATCAATTAGTAAAATACACAGTAGAAAAGCTAAGGCCTTCAGGATATTGATCTGTTTTTCCAAAAAATATATATTGAAATGTACAAAAGTGCCTATCCTTTCTTTGTTTGCTTTTTTTATTCCTGAACTATTTTCGTATCATTACAAAATGGAACACACTTTTACCATTTTCCATTCAAGGAATAAATAGAACTGATAAACTGTCATGCTTTTGTGTGCTCTGAGTGTGATTGCCTTGAGTCAGCGAGTGTGGTGCACCTGTGCAGTTTGACTGTGAGAGAAGAGAAAGAGTAATTCATTCAACCAGACAGGATTCAAAATCCTCCCATCCTGCGATCTGTGTTTAAGGGAAGCAGGCCCGGCAGACAGCTTGGAACCACTGATGGGCAGCCTGGAGGTGCTGCATTTGAGTCACAATGGCATCTCCAATATGGCCAATCTGCAGCTCAGCAGGCTCTCCAATCTTAAAGCACTCTTCCTTCAAGGTATGTATGGGTACAGTACCTCGCTTACAAAGCCTGTGAAAAATGCAGTGTATAGGGCCTATGAAAAGAGAGAGTGCATTCTTCTTTAGACCCATGTGGGAGATGAGGTTTGAAGAAAAGAAATGGTGACTTTCTTTGCAGGCGCTTTTGTTGGTGTTTGATTGTGTTTTACTTTAGTGGCGATTTGTCGTCATTACACTTAATAGTGATTCAGTCAGTGATTTATCATCATCACCCAACCTCCCCCATTTGACCTTTCATGTCTGGTCTTGCTCTTTTGCTTATAAACCTTTCAAAAATGTATCTCTGTCTCTCACTTTTCTTGCCCCTTAACCAAAGGCTAATCAACACATTATTACACACATTATTTTTGTATTCGGCTTAACTAAAGATCCATGACCACGCCACACAATAACAGGCTGAATATCACCACTGTGCCTGTTTTTTGTGGTGCTGGTGGTAATTGCACCCCACCCCTCCTGACCTGTTATGAAGAGTTTGTCAAGTTCTTTCATGATAAATGTTGGTAGACTGAAACAACAACAACAAGCTTTTAAAGAAATAACTGGAGTTGCAAAGTATTTAGTTCACATTTGATTTTAGATAACACCTTATACCAGTTTTCTTCTTTGGGCTGGTTTTCTCTCAGGTAATGAGATCAGCCAGGTGGAGGGTTTGGAGGGCTTGCTGTGCCTCAGGGAACTGGTTCTGGATAAGAACCGGATCAAAGCCCTCGGCCAGAACTCCTTCATAGGTCAGACGGTCCTGGTGGAGTTGCACCTGGCAGAGAACCGACTCCGGGAGCTCAACCACCTGGATCCCCTGGTGGAGCTCCGTCGACTGTTCCTCGACATGAACAAGCTACAGGTAGTCTTCTGGGCAATTGGCCTCTCCTCCACAAGGCCTATAGAGCAGTGGCATCATGGATCCCCATATATGGGCATAAAAGGGACAAGGACATACAGATAGAAACATCTCCATATATGGGCATAAGAGGGACACAGGCATGTATGGCCATAAAGGGGACACAGACAGAGCGATGGGTACAATAACAGATACTCTCAATATACTACAATCGTTCTTGCATCATTCCCGAGTATGTCTAGTCTAAGTATAATATTATAAAAGTGGTTAATGATCAATAGTTATAGTCCAATAACATGATACTGTATATGAGTACTTGGCATCTTAAGTATATTTCGATGCCAATACTTTTGTACTTTTGCTCAAGTAAAAGTAATAGGACTTTTACTTGTAACATTGTGGTATTGCTACTTTATAGTCATACTTCTTCCACTTCTGCTACTGTTCGTAGCGCTGCCATAATGACAGGAATTTCAGTCTTCTGTCATACAGAAAGGGTCATTACCACCAAGGTCATAGTCGCCTTTTGTATGATCACTGACACAGACAGATTCATTCATATGCTAAACGCGTGGGACATTTCAGAATGTATTTATTTTTTATTTCAAACTATAGCTGTATTACTTTTCCGCGTGTTTGCAAACTAGGGGCTGAAATATAGTAATCATGAGTCGTTACCACCCCACTGTGGAAGTATAAAGGAGAATCAACTTTGATTGAAGGTCAGGTCTGTATGTATGACGACGGCGGCGGCGAGGAACAATCAATGCAACGTGTAATCAGCCTTCCGGCCCACATTTCTTTCTCACCCCAGCAGGCGTGTGATTTTCACTTTTGTCTGCGCTTGCATTTTACAATTTACAAATTAGGCATTTAGAAGACATTTATCCACAGCGACTTACAATAAAGAAGGTAAATAATCACATGAATAGAATGCAAAGCTGTAGTGCCTCAATAAACTAGACTTCAAGGTAAACATAAATCGTTCTAGTGCATTACAACTTTACAGCTTGGTATAATGAATTAATTAATAATTGATGAATTAATTAATTAATTAAGCTCTGAGAGTGTACAAATGTAACCAAATGGACCCACATCGTCGGCCCGGGGTATGTGAAGTGAAATGTCATACGTGTGTGCACACACGCACATGCGTGTGGATACACACGCAAGCACGCAAGCACGCACGCGTGCGCGCGCGCACACACACACACACACACACACACACACTCACACACACCTCGCATTGGCGTTGCCTTACTCATAAAGAGTTCCTGGCTCCGCCCCTGATTATAAGTGTATATTACATTAACAGTAGACAACTGTAACTTTTATTGCTGACAGCTAGTTAGACATTGGTTGTCATTTGTGACGCTGACGCTCCAGATTC
Source organism: Electrona antarctica (assembly GCF_951216825.1). Taxonomy (NCBI): domain Eukaryota; kingdom Metazoa; phylum Chordata; class Actinopteri; order Myctophiformes; family Myctophidae; genus Electrona; species Electrona antarctica. Next base: position 35,707,468 of record NC_136799.1, read on the forward strand.
TGCACACTGTGGGAAGTCTGGGAACAATAACAAATTTGGGACAGTGCGGACAGTCAATTCTTCATCTTTCCACTGATGACAGAATCATAGACGCTATTAGTGAAAACCTGCATAAGAGTGACGTCTATGAGACACAGTCAAGTGTGGTCTTAAACCAAGGCTACAAGGGTCTCCCTTGTAGCCTTGTGGCATGCCCAAACTCTCTCGTGAGATTAGTGGAAGCTCACATGTGTAATCTCTCCCCATCAGCTGCTTCTACATCACTATGCCAAAATGATGAATTATGAAAAGGTTCAGTCCTAATATACTATTACTGTACTTAAATCTGACTCTATGGTCATCATCATATAGGAGGCCAACTCAAGGCATAGGGAAAAGTTCAATAAGAAAAAAAAACTCCACTATAATTCAAACTGACTCTGATTTTTAGGACATTTCAGAACTTGACAAGCTAGAAGTCCTTCCTTCGCTGACAGAGCTCTCTGTTATTGGCAATCACGTAAGTAATTGGCAATTGTTGTGACATAATGATGATGTTGTGAAATGATTAAGTTATCTGTGATTATAATATTGTCTTGGATAACTACTAACATATTTATACTTTTGTGGTCCTTGTTTATTGATATGAATCCAAAAGGTCCTGGTGGTCATAGAATAATCTCACTCATTCAGAAACAGATTTTCAAAAGCATGCTGACAGGCTCACTTTCTCGCTCACTCCCTCAATGACACCAAAACACTCACCCAGTGCTACTCTGTGGTTCTAAATTAAGCGATTACACGATGGGCCGTCTGCTGTGCCTCAAACATCGGAGACAAATCCGCTGACCAAATGACACGGCCGTCATCAGACCCGATTCGCCCGAGTACAGCACCCATCTGGAGCGAATGGATCAGATCAGTGCCGAACCAACAGCACAAAGCCTGACTACCGTCCACACACACAGCTATGATCAGCTGTGGTAGCCTATTTTGTCCTACATGGCTTCCCATCCCCCCTCTTTCTTTCCATAGGGGCTTAATCTTGCCAGAGGGTGGAAGCCAACAGTCACCCTCAGGACCATAACGTTGGTGTTTCACCCATGTTTCCCTGCCAAAGTCTGTCTGCTACACCCAGCTGCACATACATTGGCATGCACTCCTCTCTAGAACTGCAAGAACATAAAGTTCTATGACTGGACATAGACATGGTCAGAGTGTGCCCTGCAGGCCATGGGTGCAGCTGAGCAAAGGGAAGGAAGGGCCAGGGAACTCACTGCAGCTGTTGGGAATGTGGCCTCTGGGCCTTGGGGACCATAGGGAAGTTCACAGTAAAGACTGTTGTGCAAGCGCAGGGGAGGGACCTAGATTTAAATCCCAGGTAGGACATGAAAGTTAAGGATTACAGCTCTCCATGTCCCTGTGAGCACAAAAAACATGCAGTAATCCAGGTCTCTATACTGCCTCCCCCTGGTCAGCCAGGGCCCCTGATGGAGGGGAAAGGAACTGGTTGGAATAACGTGTTCCTTTCACGCGCTACATCCTACCAGGGAAACTCCCCCTGTCAGGTGAGTAGCGCCCTGCTCATTCCTCATCCATGATTGAAAGAGGCATGAGCTCAGTTCGGTGCTCTCCCCAGCACCCAGGATTACAGTTTAGGCAATTGGAAGCAGGTGAAAAATGAATTAGTAAAATCGGGGGATTAAAAAGAACTGGAAAGCACCTGTGTCATTTTAGATTTTACCTAGATTCTAGCAACATGCTTCTCATAAAACTATTAGGATTTAGAATGGATTTAGAAAAATAGCAGATCTGCTATTTTTTTCAACCTTTTTCAAAAATCTTGAATGTCATTTTTTTTAATATTTTTATTTGATAAAAAATATATAAATATATATTCATTTGGGTGTCCTTGGCAAGAAAAAGTTTGAGAACTATACTGATTTAGAAGGCCTTTGTAGAATCGTCCTCAGGTTTTAATGGGGTAATTAATGCATACGTCCATTCCTACCAGGTGACCAGGCGGTCATTACACAGACCAGCGGTGGTGCTGCGTCTCTCCAGGCTGCAGGTCCTGGATGGAGTAACGGTCACCCTGGACGAGAGAACCAGGGCTGAACTCCTCAGCACAGAAACACTGGTGAGAACTTGTGTACCTGCTTGTACACAGAGCACGCGTGCACACGCGCACAGTCACCCGCGCACTGGCACGCACGCACGCACGCACACTTTTTTGAAAGTAAAAAAGAACTCTGAGAAAACTGATTATGTCTTTCAGTAAAGTGGTTAAAAGAATGCAGTGCAATATCATTTTGAGGGCAAAACACTCATGCATTGTAGAGAAGAGGCAGAGATATATGATAGTGTGTATCAGTTATTGTTTTGGTACAGAAATAGTAATGGGGTACTGCTGCATCGGTCCACAGCGAGGAAGCTCTTAAATCTATGCGCTTATATGACTGACCTAAAAATCAACCAATGCCTTATTTTATGTTAAACAAAGAAAAGAAAGAAGGAGAAGAAAAGAAGCCTTTAATGGGCCTTATCATATGAATTACAATTCAAGTTGAAATCAAACTGTGGATAGAGCAGAAACAGCAACCAAGAGCAGAACTACCAAAACAGACTCTTACAGTCCGACTGATTTGATGCCTGCATAACGAGTGAAGCTGTAATGCTCCTCCAGCGCTGCTGAATTAACCCATTCAGGCCTGACGTCGAAATTTAAAAAAAAAGTTTTCTAAATCATGACAATTTTCGGAAAGATTTGAGGCACATTTTAACGATTTTTCAAAAATAGCAGACCTACAAGTTCATAGCGCACCACTCGGTGGCGCGCTATGAGCTTGTAGATCTGCTATTTTTCAATAGCTAAATTATAACAATGTTTAAAACACCAAAACGGGTTCCCGCCCCAAAATGGGTTAATGGTTAATGTGGTTAAACGCTAACGTGACATGGATGCGTTCCAGGTCTCAATGAATTAAAAGCAGCCTAAGCCTGCTGGCTTCATCCTGCTGATTAGATGAAATGTGCCCGGCCGGTAATGCACCAGTGGATTTGCCCCCTATTAGCCGGGTCAGTCCCCGACCCCCTCCGCTTGTTAATAGTGGATGTGGGAATGACATAGTGGAGATCCTGGACTCTCTCATTAAAAACATAAACACAAAGAGCTCTTTTCGTTGACCCTGTAGCCTCATCATTTCGTCCTTATGCCTGCTCTCACTCTGCAGACTGTTCTGTTCATATTTTAATTCGGCCGCTGTTATCGTTGAGTAGTCATTACAGTGCCACTCTCCTCAGATGGAGGTTTACATTGTGGGAGCACAGTGATTTAGCCCTCTGTATTCCGCATCGGAGACAGGGTGGGTGTCACAGGTCAAGGAGTATATGAGATATCATGGAACAGACTTAAGAGTTGGGAAAGGTGTGGACTTTTATACTCCACAGCAGTTACTATGTGGAATGGGTTACCTGCAAGCCTTTAGTCCATCAGCTCCATTGTTGGCTGAATTGTAGTTGGACATAATTCTAACCATCAATTAGTTGAGTTGTAGCAGGTTCCACATACCAACATTGAGCTATGAAAAAGAGGGAGATTTTCTGCGGTATCTACAAATGGCCTACCCTCAGAATAAATACATCTGTGGCTAGTGGTTAGAATATGGTTGTATTAGGGGTTAGAAAATGAAAGGTCTCTTGAGCAGTGAATTTCTTCTTGGGAACTGCAAACTGAGCAGAGTTTGAGCGGATGCAGTGACGAGCACATCAGGCAGGGTTTTTTGAGGCATGGATTGTGCATTAAATTGTGAGATTAATTAGAGAAATTACAAATCAGGAGCACAGCAGGAGAAAGAGTCAGACTCCTGCTAGAATCGAGAGTCCAGCCAACATTTTTGCTATTTTAGCTTTCTTGTATGTTAGAAATTGTATGAATGTATTTACTATTGATCATTTTTTCTGTATGTCTCTGCTAGCCCCCACAACCCCCCCCCCCCCCCACAACATTTGGCACTCAGTTTACACACACATTATTAACTCTCAAAGGACCACAATGGCCATAACAGCTCTCAAGCTTTTTTGTGTTCTATCCTCTTGACAGATACAGTACACATATACATTTATGTCAATAAAAGCATAAATGAAACAATCAAGTTCTAATAGCACCTGAGATATTGATCATTAATATATTGTAATACAATACATGTTGATTCTTCTCCCTTTAATATTAACGCTACTATCACAGTGCCCTGGAGCCTCTATTCCTGCACTAGACATGACCCTGCCTGGGCTGCTGCCCCTTGTGTCCCGAAATGTGGCTCTAAGGGGGATGAGCCTGAGTGGGGGACTGCAGAACCTCCTGGGACACGACGTCCTCCTACCCTGCAACGTGGACCTGGAGACTTTACCTCATCATGACACATCCAAACGTGAGTGTGACTGACTTTACCTCACCATGACACATCCAAACGTGAGTGTGACTGACTTTACCTCACCACGACACATCCAAACGTGAGTGTGACTGACTTTACCTCATCATGACACATCCAAACGTGAGTGTGACTGACTTTACCTCACCACGACACATCCAAACGTGAGTGTGACTGACTTTACCTCACCATGACACATCCAAACGTGAGTGTGACTGACTTTACCTCACCATGACACATCCAAACGTGAGTGTGACTGACTTTACCTCACCATGACACATCCAAACATGAGTGTGACTGACTTTACCTCACCATGACACATCCAAACGTGAGTGTGACTGACTTTACCTCACCATGACACATCCAAACGTGAGTGTGACTGACTTTACCTCATCATGACACATCCAAACGTGAGTGTGACTGACTTTAACTCATCATGACACATCCAAACGTGAGTGTGACTGACTTTACCTCACCATGACACATCCAAACGTGAGTGTGACTGACTTTACCTCACCATGACACATCCAAACGTGAGTGTGACTGACTTTACCTCACCATGACACATCCAAACGTGAGTGTGACTGACTTTACCTCATCATGACACATCCAAACGTGAGTGTGACTGACTTTACCTTAATAAAAGTATCAATAATGCAATGTAGAAATAAACTGTTACAAGTAAAAGTTTGGTAATCAAAATAGACTTGAGTAAAAGTGAATAAAAGTATTTGGCTTCAAAATATACTTAAATTACCAAAAGTACTTATTATGCAAAATGTCCCATTTCACAGGTTACAAATGTATACAAATCTTTTGAAAATAGCAGATCTAAAAGCTCACAACAAGCTTCTAGATCAGCTACTTTCAAAACGCTCCAGTAAAGTAAAGTATCCTGAAAGGTGTACATGAGTATTTTTGAGTAAATGTACTTATCTACTTACACCATGCACAGCTGATGCCAAGTAAAGGATGAGTTTCTAGTCGTGGGCCATCCTGATGACCTTTCACCCATATAGTGCAGCGAGCCACCGTAGAGCATCACACTAAGTAATCTTTGCCAGAGTGCATGAGGTCAATCTCTGCGTGGGATTATTACGGTTATGTGATCTCTCCACTCAGTGTTTGCCGTTCTTTCTCTCATCTGGGCTCTCTAATCCAGTGGTTCTGGGTTCCGGGGACCCCCAGGGGCCCTTGAGTGGGTTCCAGGCGAGCCCCGGCAAAATGTGTGGCCAGACCAAATCTACCGAGGGCTATCAAAATGTGTGTTAAGTGTTAACCACCTTATACATCGTCTATTTGAAAATAGCACACCACACGTCACTATGCAACGTGTTGTGAGCTTGTAGATCTGCTATTTTCAAAGAATCCCTTGTGGCTGGCACACAATGTTTTTGGGGGTCCATGGGGGTCCTGGCCAGATTCATATAAATGTCCTTGACACAAACAAGTTTGAGAACCACTGCTCTAATCCACACCACTGTTAATTCCCCATCTCAGACAAGAAGCAGAAACACAGCGGTGCTGCTCGCACTGGCCCCGCAGAGATCACATTCAGGTACATCAAAAGAACCGGGAGCAGCCGTCCAACCACAGGTCTCCTTCCCGATGGTAACCGGGTCGTCATCACATATCCCAGTCAGGAGCAAGAGAGCAGGTTGGTGAACCATTATTATTAAATGTAAATGTTTCTTTATCTTACAAAATATGATGCACAGTGAGTGCTGATTCACTCATATTGTTGTATTACAGATTCCAGAACAGTTCTTCTAAACCCCCATCAACATAAATGCCAAGGAAGGGAGAAGTTGTTACCAAAGGTTGGAGAGGTGCTTCAGTGTCATTACTGTTACTAACAGCATATTATTATACCAGAGTAAAACATTTCATGTTATGCTCTATAGCTTCGGTTGCATAAAATGTATTCTTTCAATCTTCAAATGCGACATAGTCTGTAACTACGCCTTCTGAAAGCTGCAAATGGAAGCTGTCATCTATTCATCATTTCCATACAATATCTTTGAAATATACTCCATAATTTCCATTTCTGCTTTTTTTTTCTTTTTTTAATCCCACGATTTTGTAACGCTTTTTTCCATTTCTGCTTAGCAGCAAGCTATTATTCTTCGACTAATTAATTTACAGTAAGACAAATTTACACGACTGAACAAATTACATGGAGGGGGGGGGGGGGGGGGGGCTAGGCATCCGTTGTAGTTTGTTTTCCACAATTTCAGCATTTGAAAATTGTGTGAGCCAACAGTCTTATTGACCATATATAGTACTATATTTATATAATATTATATATATTTTTATATATATGTTTATTTTTATATGCTATATTTCAGATAGGACAGGATACAGAGAGACAGGAAAGGCATGTGAGAGAGATTGGATTGGATCCACACCCGATTCAGCTGTGGGAAATACTTTATAGCATTATTTATGTAGTAGGCTCTCTTACTCTGTTTTGTTTTTGTAACTCAAGGGCCGAAGGCTTGTGGTAGACTGTGAAGACTGTTCATATTAATAAATCAACAATGGTGCTCTGTTGAATTCTGCTTTAGATTAATATTACAATTAACCAACCACACAATGAAATAGAAAATAGGGCTTAAGTGGTTAAAACTGCCTTTGCACCCACAGATGCGAGGGTGTGTGAGGCTGGCATGTTGTATCCATTGGGTCAAATGGAGCCCCAACAAGTGGATAATCCAGCTTTAGCACACCTCTCTGCAGACAATAATCTGCAGTCACTCAGATAAAGACATAATCTTGAATGAGGTCCAAATGGATTGCAGAGATTGTCAGTTTCATCATGTTAGCCTCTTTTCTAAAAGCCCACTCCACTAACCACTTTCGACCTGTCATCCCTATTTTGGCCATATCATTATACGTGACAATAGCGACATGTGAGCTTGTAGATTGGCTATTTCCATGCATGATAAACAAACACCCTGCATTTTATTCAGCCTGCACTCAAGGTCTGTTGTTGGAATCATTGTCCCTGAGGGCACAATGTAATGTTATGTTTATATAATACAATGTAATGTTATGTTTCTATAACAAAATGTAATGCTATGTTAGTATAATGCAATATGTTATATTCATATGTTTATATAATATAAAATTAAACATAAAACTGAGTCTTCTTTTTAAATTCCTGTGACCAACATGAAATGAAGTGACTTGGTCTGTGAGTAAGTGGTGTGTTATAAATCCACTAGGTGTCCCTAGTGCTCTACTGCCTCTGTCTGGACAGACTCTATAAAGTCTTAAATGGATTTACCACTTTTCTATTGAGACATACACCAATACAAGCCCAGGTTGATGGATATTTACACTACTGGTTTTGTTTTCAGTAACTGTAGCATAAACGTGGAGCTGCAAATAGTTCTGGCCAACAGAAGTGAAAGTCTCTCCCCTAACAGGCAGCTCCTGTAATGCATGTTGTACAGTACTTACCGTAATTTGTGTTAACTGCGAGCATTAAGCAGGGCTATAATGACTCTGCAAGACAGTAAGTGTGCTGCCATTACAGTACCTTGTCCTTGCTCTGCTAAAAGAAGGGGGGTAAAATCATTAATGCACAGATTTGGGGCTAATTTGGAGGGCTTTAATGCTTCTGATATTGCAACAGATAATTACACATTTTTATTTTTTAGAATACACGTGCAGTATGGAGTTATGATAAGTATCTTTTCATGGAATTACATTTATCTACATACAGGATTGTAGTGCAACTATGTTCCTTCGTGCATATCTGTCAGTTTTCTTGCATTAAAATGACATTAGCATAAAGATTGTGAATAATTCATCTGTCTTGAGTGAGCCCAGATGCACTTGGCTGCCAACTCTCTCTCTCTCTCTCTCTCTCTCTCTCTCTCTCTCTCTCTCTCTCTCTCTCTCTCTCTCTCTCTCTCTCTCTCTCTCTGTCCTCTCTCTCCCCCAGTGAGTAGAGCACATGGTTCATAGCTGGTTTAATGGGATGGAATGTGACAGGTTATGTTTTCATCTGCCTGATATGGAGCCTTGCCTAGGAGGGAGGGAGCGAGAAAGAGAGAGGGTGGGTGGGAGGAAGAGTGAGTTAGCCTCTACTACAACCATAGTCTGGGCTCATCATTAGACATGTTTGTGCTTGTTGTGAATCAGTTGGAGATGATGCTCTGCCCCCCACCCGAACATCACCACCACTACCATGTGCATAACCGCACACACACACACGCACGCACGCACACACACTAAATATACACGTACATACACACAAAACACATGCTCTGTATGGGGCCATTACCACTGGTCCACTGCTTTCCTACATTCTGCTGTGTGTGTGCATTCGGAGTGCCATTAGCCCAAGACTCTGTGAATAATTGCTGAATGGACCATGTTTTCTATGCAATCTACTCCGGTTCAAGTGTATAGGAACTTGGGGGTTGGGCTGAAGTGAGAGTTATGAGACCATTGATTGATGTTTGGGGCCATGATATAAAAAACATAATACAGTTTCTTGTTCATTGTTTATCTGGTGGTATTTTGAGGTGCTTATGCCAACCAAGTGTGAGTCGTCATCAAAATGAATGTTTTTGTTTTCATGTGTCCCATGTTCAGCGGCCCGACAAATAAACACTTTCAAAAACAATCTCACCATATTCTTTCTCCAAAACCGCTCATTGAGTTATAACAGATGCTTGATATTTTCCTTTATAATTACTTGCACAAGCAGAGCGCGCAAGTATTGTGGTCGGCTGGACCAAAAGTGGTATGTATGTATGGTATGCATCAATGCATGTCCCTAATTGGCTATTGATGGTGACGTGACTAAGATATGTTTCAATGTTGGGTGGGTAAAAGGGTACTGCGATCGGCTGGATATGTCGGTGTCCACTGGCCAATTAAGGGACCAACATTCTTGATGACGGAACTACGGTACGTTTGGTGATTGGCTGGGTGATCGGCAGGGTATGGATGTATGGATGGTCGTCATTGTCCCTGGCTGTTGATGGCAATGTAGCCTCGGAAACCCAGACGTTTTTATTTCAGCTGCCTATGCCATAGAAAGCATAGGTGGACCCCAGGCGATGTAACTGAGGTACGCTCCAGGGTTGGTATAAGGTCAATAACGGGTCAACTTGCAACGCAAGTTGACAGCTCGACAGAGTGCATTTCTAGTTTGTTTTGTGACTGGGTCCCCTGGAATGAAATGGAGGAATGAGGAATAAAATATGGACTACGGCAGCAATAACATATGACAAAAGAAAATAGGTATTTTGTTTAAACATTCTATCAAGGGACTACTGGGCTATGTCTTATTGAGGCATGTATCACATTTTTGCTATTGTTCAGTAACGGAGGTCTCCCGTTTCTCCAGCTCTTTAATAAACAGAAAATACATTTTAAGGTGGGTTGAAAATGTTATAGATGATAAATCCACTGAGAAACTAACCTTTGCTGATGGTGAAAGTCCTGATGGGCGATCTGAATATCAATAATACAGACGTACAACATAAAGAGGCGCCTGTTTTCAAATAATTTAGTAGGTTTTGTGATCTGCATAGTGTTAGCCAGATAATTACCCAACCCTAGAGTGTACCCTTAAACTTAATACCCTTAATACCCTGGCATCAATTGGTCATTTTAGGAATTTACTCAATAACCGTCATCACCTGTATGTTGCTGTTTTAACTGATTGCTGAATATATACAGTAATTGTATTAACGGTTTGTTGTAACTAATATTGTTGTTGTATTACTGTTTTTTTGTATGTAATCTCGGCATCATTGTAAATGAGGGGTTCCCTCAATGGTCTCTCCGAGAATTTAAATAAAGGTTGAATGAATGAATGAGTATGTTTCTACTCAAACTGTCATTGATCTCATTCTGACCTCGGACAAATCCAGAATCTCCAAGAAAGGTGTTATTGTATGCAGGCTTAGCGATCATTTTATGATATTCTGTACCCGCAAAAAACAAAAACTTAAGACCGGCTGCCACAAAACAGTCATAACAAGGGACCTCAAAACATACTCAAGTGACCAAGAATTGGAGAGTCTGGATTGGTCCGATGAGCTTAAAAGCACACTTGTCGAAGAAGCATGGCTTGGCTTCAAAACCAGTACTGTACCAAAAATCTGTACTGAACAACATGGCTCCTTTGAGAACCATCAGGGTCAAAACCCGCTCGGAGCCATGGATAAATTCGGACATACTTACTGCAATGAAAGCCAGAGACAAAAAATGCTCTGAATTTCTAAAATACAAGTCAAAGCTTGCCAAGCGCTTCGACAGTGATCTCCAAGCTCAGCTGGACAACCTAAAAACCCAACGAAACAAGCTAAGAAATATTGTTACTGCCATGACCAAATCAGCTAAAAGAAACTTTATCAATGATAAAGCTGAGGAAAACAAAAACAAACCTCGGGAGCTCTGGACGCTCCTCAACAACCAACTAGGCTGCGGTCAGAAACTTAAAACCAGGCTTTCAAACATAAACATCAAATCGAACGACACTTTCATCACTGACAAGCTTGATGTGGCCAACTACTTGAACATCTTCTTTACAAACATAGCAACAACGCTGGTTAACAAACTGCCCTCCCACTCTGGGCTCTTTGGTGTAGAGCACATTAAAACCTTCTACAGAAACCTAGGTGTTTGTAAAGACGATTTTAAACTAGTTATGGTAACAACTGATGAGGTACTTAAGAAATGGAGTGCCCTCCAACCCCACAAGGCCACTGGCCATGACAATATTCCCTCCAAATTTCTCAGAGACTCTGCCATCTCTATATCTCCAATCATCACCCACATAGTAAACCTCTTCATCAAACAGGGACAGGTCCCCCAAGATTTCAAACTGGCCAAAGTAACCCCCCTGCACAAGAAAGGGAGTAAATTAGACCCCTGCAACTACCACCCTATTTCTATTTTAAGCTCCATCTCGAAAGTGATGGAAAAAATAGTCTATGAACAGGTTGAAAAGTATCTTGCCACAAATAGTGTAGTAGTGCAACCCAGATTCGGCACAAACAAGGGACTAAATTATTTTCGCTCCTATGCCACCAAAATGTGGAACGCCCTACCAACAGTCATTAAGACATGTGAATCCCTTGACTCCTTCAAAACCGCTCTCAAAGGGCACCTACGGACGGCTGCAATTCGAAACTGGCCCCCGTAAAAATCTGAATCCCCCCTTTTTCCTCACTGTATATGTTTCTTTTCCCTTTTTTTACCTCCTTTATGATGAATTCCTGTTCTGTTCTTTGACTATATAGAAGTGTCTTTGTACTCTCTAAATGATGATTTGAACAAGGTGGACCCTCTTGTAAACAAGTGTAATGCTTTATTGGGTCGTCCACTCACAGTTAACAGTCTTTGTATTGAGTTGTGCTTGAAATGTACTGTAATTCTGCAAACTGTTAATAAATATTTCAATCAATCAATGCTCTCCGCGGTCACGGAAATATCAGATACGAGTACGACCCCGTACGACCCCACTAGAGAGCTTGCACAAAAATCTCAAATCTCACCCACTTCTTTCCTCCTAGTCAGGGGATATTAATAAAACCTGGGAATACATTTCTTACCAAGAATTTTGTTCACCAATGTGTTTGTAAAGGTGTCTACTAACATATCCCACATTGGTTTATATTCAACCACCCTAGGGGAATGTTTGACAGCTGCTGAAAGTTGGGGTACCATACAACCATTATAAGGCGAAATGTTCTAAATTTCATTATGCTTTAAGTAGCATGTGACGTGTCAAACTAGGGGGTTTTCATCATTCTGAATCCATTTCAAGCATTAGTTTTGCACGAAAAACACTCCTTGGGCTTAAAAAGGCCATATGCGTCATCACAAATGTGATGAGGTCAGCACATTTGGGCACATTTGGGCAAGTGTGGCCGTTTTTAGCCCAAGGAGTGTTTTTCGTGCAAAACAAATGCTTGGAATGGATTCACCCCTAGTTTGACACGTCACATGCTATTTAAAGCATAATGAAATTTAGAACATTTTGCCATATATTGGCTGTTAATGGTACCCCAACTTTCAGCAGCTGTCAAAAATTCCCCTAGGGTGGTTGAATATAAACCAATGTGGGATATGTTAGTAGACACCTTTACAAACACATTGGTGAAGACAATTCTTGGTAAGAAATTTATTTCCAGATTTGACTGGTAATACTGATAATATTCCCTGACTATCCTGTAAACCTGAAGTTTGGGACCATAGACATATGGGACCAGTGAAAAACATTGCTCCAGGCTCACTCCACTCCCATTGGTCCCAACATGTCAGCGCGTCATCCTGTTGTTGCTTGGTGGTGTGCTTGTGTGCTAGCCGATGTTGTTAGCTATCAGCTAGCTACTAACGCAGCGCTACGCTGTTTTTGTCATTTGATTTTATTATGCTGCCGGTAATATGAAAGGCATCTCTCCCAAATGACATTTCTATTGTTATAGGTAAGTTAATTTATCCCCAAATGCCTCGCTATTCACGTCGCTGTTATGTATTGGCTGGTGAACAACCCTGGCTGGCTAGCCAGACCAGCTAAATATCAGAGTAAACAGAGATGGAAAAAGAGTCAACGATAGAGCTTAAACACAGTTTGCCTGTATTTCGTTTTAGTTATTCTGAGTCCTGGTAAACTGTACTGCTATATTGATGGCTAGCCGGCAATGTATTTGCTAGTTTTGTTTTCCTACTAATATCACAACGTGTGCTGTGTTAACGTTACTGGGATATTGCTGCTAGGCTACAAGACCGAACAAACAACACAGTTGCATTTTATCTAAGCACAGTAGCAATGTGGTTAACACTGATAAGTCCATAGTCATCATGTGTTTTTCAATTGTTTACGTTATAAGTCATATGTAGGTAATTAGCACTTGGCGTATGTCTCTCAGTCAGTATACTGTAAAATACTTTGTTGTTCATTGCAAACGTCTTGACTGTTTCCAGGAGGATGACTGAGAGCTGTGCTGCAGCTGTGAGGAGATGACCTGCCACCCCTCAGGGCATGGTCAGAATGGGGCCAGACGTGCCCCTTCTCAATGAATACAAACAGGAGTTCTTCTGGAAGCGTTTCCCCCAGACCGTGTTGGGAGGTCCGCGCCTCAAACTGGGATACTGCGCCCCGTCTTACGTCTATGTCAACCAGGCACTCCTGTTCTTGACGCCATGGCTGTTTGGAGGCGTCGGCAGCCTGTTGTACCAAATCCAGGTGCTGCAGGAGGTCCATGCCGCGGTGCTCTCTGGTATGCTGATGTTTGGGACGGCGGTGGGCGTGCAGGCCCTGGCACTCTACGCTGCACGCAGGAGCGGCACGGTGGAGAGGCTGGGGGCGGCCAACGTCCTGGCTGACGAGGAAGAGGTGGAGTTCACCCACTGCGTTGGCCCAGAGACCGTCAGGTTCATCGCCCCCGGGAAGAGGTTTGGGCTGAACGTGGTGCTGCACACACTTCTGGCCGGGGTTCTTTGTGGCTTTGGGACGTGGTACGTGCTCCTAGGCAGATTGACTGCTCTCTATGGCAGTATGGGTGTGTCCCTGCTTATATTCATCCTCAGCTGGGTGACCCTGTGTATAGCCGAATATTCACTCATCATCAACACGGCTACGGAGACGGCCACTTTCCAGGCTCAAGACACCTATGAGATCACCCCGCTCACCCGGCCCCTCTACATCTTCACTTTCATCGCTGTGGACTTGGCGGATAGGTAACCTATGTGATCTAGTGATGATGTCTTTTTGTAGGCTAACCTCGGAAGGTAATTCCACCATGGAATTCCATGACAGATTTTCAATGGTGTTTCTGTACAGAAAAAGGCTTATGATAGTCACATTATGTTGAACAAGATTTAATTCATCTTTCTTTCCCCTTTTTATTTTGCTATACATTGAGAGTTTAGATTTAGAAGTTATATACCCATGTCACACAGAGACGGGAGTAATTTTCTGCATGAATACAAATGCTTAGAAATCAATGGCGAGGGAACCTATAGCTCAAAATGCTAACTTCCAGGTTTTTTAGGACCCCCCCGGGAACCCCACTCGGAGTTACACCACTCACTTCACACGGGTGTGATTTTTAAAAAAAAAGAAAAAAACCCATCTGGTGAAATAGACAAGCATAGGACCATTGTCACAATATTTGAGTGAATTTGTTGCTTTCCATGAAGGTTCACAGGTCCTGTGCCTGAGCTCCAGTTGGCCAGTCAGGTGCTCCATGTTGTGTTCCTACTCCTACCTCTGCTGTGGGCACTGGGGATGTTGTCGCCCCTGGACGCCCTGCTCCTCTGGGGCATGGAGCAGTTTCTTGTTTTTGGCTTGGGGGGCTCACCCATGTCCAGCAACCTCAGGTGATTTGGTTTAATCTCCCAATTCAAAGCCTGTGTTTTTGTTCTTTTTGTCAGTATTTGTGGCACATTACAGTGGCCTTCTAAAGGCTAATTTATACCCCAACAGATTTTCAAGCTAACAATGCAACTCTATGTGTGTGCTTAGTGTTTTTGTGTGTGTACTCTGCCTTGCAGGCTGATGGTAATGTTTGCTGTATCTGTTGCTGTTGCTGTGTGCAATTTCTTCATCCCGTCCACACTGGGTGTGGTTCTGTTCTCCGTCTCCATGGGCTTTCTGTTGAGCTTGGACCTCAGCCAGATCGGCAGCCTCTGCACCAGGTCCAAGGTGGTCCATGGGTGGAGGGACAGTGGACGGCGGAGGGGGGCGTCGCCGGCCCCTCCCACTTCATTCGGCTGGCATCTGGGCTGCAGAGAGATGCTGTTGTATTTGTGCTTGCTGTTGGCAGCCATGGCGGACGCTGGGCTGCTGCATCACTTCCTTGGCCCACCTCAACCCCACAGCTTAGTTGGCGGACCTCAGGCTCCTGTCAGCTATCTCCTCCTTGCACTCTTCTTCCTCTGCTGGGCTCTCAGAGAGATCCAGGGGGCCTATGTCTTCGGAGGGGTGCTAATCAACCCCTTGTACCCACGAGGCATGACCAGTGTACCGGTGTTCAAGCAGAAGAGTCGGGGTCTTCATCTTGCAGCAGCAGTCAGAAGGCTCCTCCTCAACCTCGGTGAGCTTTGAATGTTGAACCTCAACTGTTCTTCAAATATTTTTTGTGTTGTATGTTTTTTTTCCAGCTGTTTAGCCATCTAAGCCATCTTTTAGTGGGAAAACGGGCAGTCTAAAATCTCAGTGGTCATATCGTTACATTGCATTGTGAACTTTTTGAACATTTTGACATGAAATAGGGATGCTAGGGTTAAAGTGGTAAATGTTTTCCTTTGCCAACCTGTGTATATTTGTGCACTGATTCCAGAGGCACCATGTGCCGTTTTTTTGTTTAAGATTTTTCTGCCTTTATTTGGATATGGTAGTACAGTTGAGATAGACAGGAAACAGGGAGAGAGGCAGAGAGTTGCATTGGGTTCACATTAGAGCCTATATTGCACCTTAATTACTAGGCCATCAGCGCCATCATAAGTGACATTTTAATGCATTTCAAATTTAACTGAAATGGTATTGGCATAGCATTTTGCCCGCTGGCGCTGACACACCTACTTTGAATTGTTCTTGAGAATTGACAATTCATTCAACAAACCACCATTTTGATTTGGTGACCAAATTAGGAAGCAAAATATACTTAAGGGGGGGTAGTCTTCACCAGCAATGGATGTGCATTATACATGTAAGTGTTTTACCCTTTAATATTGACAGTACTGATCATCACTATGTTTAACTTTACAGTGTCTCCATTTGCAATGATTGCGTTCCTGTCTATGGACAGCTCTGTGCAGCGTCTCCACACAGCTTCCCTAAGTGTGGGATTCACACGGGCATTTAGAGTGGTAAAAACTCACTCACTCACTCACTCACTTTTTTGCAACTTGCATTCTGTGCAAACTCCCAATTGTTTCCTTGCTATTTTCGGTAGATATGGATGTTCATGACTTGCTCTGTGAATGATGTGTAGGTCTGGCAGGGCTCTGAGGATGCACTGCTCCACATGGTAGTCGTAGTGTCGGTGCGTCTGGTTGCTGGGGACAGGACTCTGCCAGGATGGGACAGTCTGGGCACTGGAGTCCAGCTTCTTTTGGTAAGAGCAATTCATCAGCCCACCACATCTCAGGACCATGGACTTGAGGTCACAAGACTCGGACTTGAGGCGTAGATTTGACGACATCAGACTTAACTCGAATCAGCCCATCACAGTTTGGCACAGTCATTATGGTGGTCTCTGTATGTCAGAGGAAATAAGTAAGTAGAAATGAGCAGGGGACTCATAGCCTCAGCTGATTGGATCACTTTCAAGCCAACCAATAACCTGTTCACACACCCTAAGTGTCATGACACGTAAACTTTTCATTTGGCTATTTTTGATGTGCAACACCATCGTACAACAATAGGGCAGTTAATGAAAATGTACTTTACTCTGTGAGCTGTCCTGACGTAAACACAGTTTCTTTAAACTTTGTAATCTTAATATACTTTTATTTATATCTAGGCAAAACTCCATTTATCTCCCACTAACGCAGACCATTATGATACTTGTAAAATTGTCTTGGTATTGACTCAACTCTCAAATTCTTCACTCCAAAATGTGTTTATATAAATAAATACTGGAAAGGTGTTATCATTCACCATTAGACTTTCACTGGTTGTGCTATAATCACTTGTATTATCTGTGAATTGTACAGATCTCGCTGACTAAGGTACTGATGGTCTTTGTTTTGTAACGTATCTGTATTATCAGAATTGTAAAAGGCTTCCTGAGGTACACTGATAGCCTCTCGTTGCGATACTAATATACTACTGCGCTGGGCCAATCCACCTCGTGGCATATGCATATGCAATAGGGGTGGGTGAAGTCTGGCTGAGCCAGGCTAGAACACTGACAGTTCTGTGATTAAAATAAATTAAAAAGACTTCAAAATTCACAGTTAAATGTATTTTAAATTAAAAGAAGAATACTAACAAAAATAAATGGTGGTTCATTCTAGAACCGAAGATAATTAACAACATCAAAATGTATTTCCTGAGTTTACCCTGAATATGTACCGATGATTTTTTTCAGCCATGGCTTCATGCTTTGTACTACAAGAGGCCAGGCAGCGTAGGGTGCAAAGTGCAAACTAGGGCTGCACGATATTAGGAAAACGTGATATGCGATAACATTGTTGAATACAAGTAAACAAATACTGAAGTATACAGTTTTAATGTGTTTCTGTCTTGCCTTTGCTGCTAACATAGAACCCAGACAATGTATAGGGCTAACTGAATGCACACACTAAAAACAATTAGGAAATTGATTATATTTCCATAGAGTTGCTCACTACTCGCTTAAAACCTTTTCTTCTAATCTAAACAAACATAATTTATACCTGGATTATTGAAATAAACAAAAAACTGGAAACAAGTTAAATAATCGTTAGGGCTCCAAGTGATTGGCCAAATGTATTGAAATGCAGAGTGTAACATAAAAGGAAATGAAAGAGTTATCGTGTTGCAGCTTTCTGTGTTGGGACATGTAGACATACATACATACATACATACATACATAGGGAGGGACACACATGCGTAATTGAGCGGAGGCACCACTCAAAAATAAGGCAGGTGATGCTTGTCATTCTTCTCTCTGAGTCCATGCCCTTGATGTTTGCTTCACTGTCTATTGCCAGGTGGGCCTCCTATGTGACAGACTGGTGCAGTTCCTGGCCAAGCTGAAGTTCACCTTGACTGTTTTGGTGACATCCTGGACAGAGAAGAAGCAGCGGCGTCAGTCGGCTGGAACCCTGTTGGCTCTGAATGCCTCTCTCTGCCCTCTGCTCCTGGCTGTGGTGACCCTCTCTGCCATTTTGTCTGCCCCTCTGCTGCCCCTCTTCACTCTGCCCATCTTCCTGGTCGGTTTCCCCAGGCCTCAGCGCAGTTGGCCGGGGCCAGTAGGGACCGCCTGTCCCTGTCCAGACTCCATCTTCTACCAGCAGATGAGTGGAAGCCTAGCCTCTGCTCTGAGGGGGGCCTTCGCCAGAGGCTCACTTGGTTAGTTGGTTAGCTTCTCCATAAAACATTCCGGAAAAGGACATCCACTGCAACCCATAATATGACCTCACCAGAGTAGTGATGTTTACAGTTGTTTTATGTTTTGGGTCATTTAGATAAGAGAGTTGAGAGATTGGATGCTGAGAGTAGCCAGGGGGAAACAACATGCAGCACATGACTGTCCGGCATTGAACCGGAGACATTGCAACAATGGTCAGCACAAACCACTCATTCACCAGTTGAGTAGCCTGGGTTCCAGCCTGATTTGCTGCGTTCCGCGGATCTGAAAATGTCACTTCACAACTCAGTCTGACTCTGGACAGTCTCCTAGGTAGTCGGGCCATATGAAAGGTTGAAATGGAACCGTGGCTTCTGATTGGTCTGTGGTGCGGGTTGAGGAAAACACCAGTTTGACGTATCAATGCGCACTGCACAGCTACTGCTGTTGTCCTGCAACGTCCCCTTATCATTCACTAAACTCACCCCACACAGCCGTCATTCTTTTTGTACTACTGAATCTGACAGTGGACTACTGAATCGTTTACTTTTTAGTACCGTAGGTTTTTACTCAAGTCTTGAACGGCGCTATTTTAACAGTGAGAAGCATGTACAGAGTGGCGCTGGCTGATGACGTATCAGCAACACCGTGGCTATGTAACAGTTGACGTTATGCAATGAGAGTCAAGCAGCCTCTGTCCAGACTGAGTAGCGAGTGTCAATTCAGAATCACGGAGCGCAGCGATTCAGGCTGGAACCCAGGCTACCAGTTGAGTGCTTCAACAGTATTTGTGAATTTTGAAGTTGATCTGCAGTACATGTTTAATTGTAATGAGAATTCACTTAAGCATTCATAGAAATAGTACATTGAACTTCACTTCAAGTTACCACAGTAACTCAACATTTATTTCTGTAAGTATCAATTTTCAGTCACCAGCAAAACACAGTATAGCACAATAAACGCTTAGCATTTAAATGTATGGGGTTTTGCCAGTACTTACTTCTCCTTACTGGTGATGAAGCAAATGGAATTCTCACTATCATGCTGCACTAGAGGTATAAATGTTGCTCCAGTAGTGTTCAGAATTAGTTTTGTCTTAACAGTACGCGTTGCCTCTTAAAGGTTGTGACACTGAACCTTTACCAGGGTCAAACAGGGACCGTATGCAGATGAAAGAGCATCGAAGGAAGGAGTGCCTCTCTTGGTTTGATATTAAGAGGAATGTTGTCGTGGGTAGATTGTGGAGCCGCTGGCAGTAATGCAAGCTTGCAGGATCCAGTTGTGCTTCCTGTGAAGTGACCCGAACAAAATAGCTCTGATCTGTATTCATTACATCCAAATATTTCCACACCATTAACCTCATAATACTCTTACGCCAACCGAAGCTGCTTCTGGAATTTTCTACAGTGCTCTACTCTATGTGATGTCGGGAGGGGGCAAGAGACAAAAAATGAAATGGTGTCGCCGAGTACAAGCTCAATTATTCATGGGTTGATGACTCAAAACAGAAAGGGGGGGGGAAATAATCTTCAATGATGTCATCACTCAATCTTATTGTTTTCTTGGTGAGCTTGGGGTGTCTTAGCTGTAATGTATAATTCAGACCAATCTTTTGTCTTTTAATGTTCACAGTCTACCAAGATGGCAGTTTGTTAGCTTTAGCTTTTCCGTTCCTTTGGCCCCTGTGCAACATAGGAGCTCGTGCATCAGTGAGCAATGAGCAGGAACGAAGTATGCGAGCACAGCGTGTCACTTCCCATCACTAGGTGGTGTCTGTGACTATTCCGAGTTGTCATTATGGGACATGACATTATCCTTGAGCCACGCAAATACTGAGTCCACTTAAAAACAAAAAAGGCTACCGGCGCCTTTCTGCCGCCACTTGTCCATACTGAAATTAACGTCTGTCTGCTTACCTCCTGTTGTCTAAAATTGAAAAGACCATGTAGGGATTCTCTGAGTCGCCTCCCATAAGGCGAATGAATATTCAGAGATTAATGGAAAGTCAGGGCAGAGAAGGAATTCAATATTTAGATCTCTGTGCAGTCAGCCAGTTTAAACCGTATCATGACCTTCCTGTAGAACTGAAATGGTAAGCGTCACCCTGCAGCTCATCCAGCAGCCAAGTTATCCAAGAGACACTCTCTTGATGCAAAATGAAAGGGCTGTGTGACCAGGGGCCTCTTACTTATGTATATACTATGTATGCTTCCTTTTTCCTTGCCCTCAATCCCCACATCACAACATCTCTCAACTACATGGTAGATGCATGCATGGCTGATGTTGTGTTTTGTTCTCCCTGCTATAGGTTCCTTATCCCCAGGCTCTCACTTCCTTGGTCGGTTCCAAGACCGTATGGTTTGGATAATGATTCTGGAGAGAGGTTATGGGTACTGTACAGTCAATATTAAGGTACTACAAAGGCAGAGTTTCCATGTTGGGGGGGGGGGGGGGGGGGGGGACTAAATATTTGCCGTGCTGTGACATTTAATTGAATTACTTTGATTTTTAGGGTCTGGAGCTGCAGGAGACCTCCTGCCACACGGTGGAAGCACGGCGGGTGGACGAGGTGTTTGAAGGAGCTTTTGAGCGCCCAGAGCGTCTTGGTTTTACCCAGGGCCTTAACCTGCACTGGGGCAATGCCCTTAGCCCTTGTGCCGCCCTCCCCGTGTGGGTCTATTCGGATGCTAGGAATGTGCTTTCTGGCATCATCGACTCTCACGACAACTTGAGGAAACTCCAGGATGATTTTCTGAAAGCACTGGTTTGGTTGCTCCTCCGCCATTGCGTTCAGAAGCGAAAAGGCTTTATCTGGGGAAGTGAAGAAGGGCCAAGAGGTGGCAGCAGGAAGTCCCAGTCCTCCCAGTTGGCCCAGTCCTTTGCTAACCAGCCTGCGGAGGCTGTCATAGTGGAGTCCAATGTGTCCTCTCTGAAGTTCAGGCAGGACAGCTCAAGCATGACCTCCTTTGGTGACTGGTCAGATGAGGATGACCTGTTTGGTCCCCAACCGGCCAGGCGAACAGTGGCGTTGGTGAGTACAGAGGCTCAGCTGGGACACACAACACTGCAGACGGGACCCTCTCTGCCTGGCTCTGTGGAGATGGACAGTCTATTTGAAAACATGGCTCTCTCGGCCCTGCAGCCACTGCAGCCTCTGGGACTGGGCCTTGGGCTTCCAGCGGTGGATAAGGGCCGGAACCCAGATGGCTCTGCAGAAGGTCCTGCATCACTCCCTCATTTAAATTTCAGCTGCCCACAGTCTGAGGCATTCAACCTGCCTAAGGGATGGAGGACAGCCCCCTTGCTACCATCGCGTTTACAGCAGCTCAGGTCTTTGTTCCCTGAGGACTGGTTTCGGTTTAATCTTGGGCGATTTGGGTCCGCTGTGCAGGGTGAAGACTCAGAGGACATGACGAAGGCCCTGAAAGAGGATGAAGCACTGAGGGAGCTGCATGCTCAAGTGGTTCTGTCGTGCCTCATCTCCCTGGGGGCGGAGTCCACCTTCACCAGCCCCAGCTATGTGTACAGGCTCTACTGTGGAGATGTACCATGGACAGAAGGACTTGACTGGCTTTCTGCTAGTAAAGAACTTTACCAGATTGCACTTAGAGCATTTAGGTAAAATAGGCAACTAAAATAGGCAATTGCCCACAAACGCTGTTTACATTTCTGTCACCGGAAAAAGGTAACTGATTTAAATGTTCTTCCTGTTGCTGGGTTTTTCTACCTTCAGGTTCAGTTTCAAGCTGCTGTTTGATCAGGCAAGTCTAGGGCCCATAGAAGGCCCTGAGGAATTGTTCAGCACCTTGGAGGACTATGACAGGGACTGGTACATTGGCCTGGTGGCGGAGAGAGGCTGGCATGACAGTGTTCTTCAGGAGAAACCTTTCCTCTTCTCTCTAGGACATGACCTCACCATGGTAACCAAACACACATCGGTCATAGACTGCATGTACACACTTGCATTCTAGTTGACATACAGTAGAGCTTGTCTAGGCATAGCAATTCAGGATATTGAGCGAATTTGTTAAAAGTTTAATGGTTATTACCCCTTTTATAAGCCTTTGCATATCCTGAGGGCCTCAGGCTGTAACCTGCTGGTTGTTTTTGAGTAATGACCAAAGACAAGGGGGGAGCCATGTCTTTGCTGTCAGGGCGTCTCGGCTCTGAAATGACGTGCCTGCCCTAAGGAACTCGGGCTTGCTCATCATTCTTATTTTAAGTTGCTTCTTAAATCTTACTTTTATTAAAATGCCTTTATATGAATACAAAAATGTTTACATTTTGTTTGATTCCCTAAATGTTTTTTACTTCTCACTGCACTGCTGATTTTATTACATTGTTTTATATGGCATTTTGTTTAGTAGTAAAATACAAATGCAACATCACATTCACTACTGTCCTGTTTCCACAGGGCACATACACGGGACGAGTGCTGTCCCTGCAGGAGCAGCTGGTGCAGGTTGGCCGTCTGAATGGAGAAGGTGTGCGTGGACAATGGGCCAATTTGTCCTGGGAACTCCTGTATGCCACCAACGATGACGAGGAACGATACAGCATCCAAGCTCACCCCATCATGCTGAGGAACCTTACTGTTCAGGCGGCCGACCCGCCTCTTGGGTACCCCATTTATTCATCTGCCCCCCTGCACTTGCCCTGCTTCTGACCGCTTTTTACATGGGTTCGACTTTTAGGGAATTCACACTGTATAAATTCCTGAGTATTCATTTAACTCTAGGAGTTTGCAGTGCAGGATTCCCTGGACCACACTAACACGGTGGTATTGTCAGTCTTTATTCTTGTACGAGTTACAAAGAAAATGTACAAGTTCAGTCATCAAAACAATCGTTAGTGATTTCTTGGAACTGTACATTAGTGGATATAATAAATTTGCTTTGAACATTTTGTACTTTAGACCACAGCAATTGTGCCATTTATTGGTTCCCACAAATTAGGTTTTTGTAGATTTAAAAAAAGAATAAAAAATCATTGATTGAATTTGCCCACCGCTCCCTTCAAGAGATATCAACATAATACCTCTGGGTTGATTGTTTTCTCATATTTCACAAAGAAACTCATCCCCTGATAAAGAAAAAAAGGGACTTTACTGTTTTATTAGGAAAGTTTGAATTCATGGATGTGCCTTGGGTTTGTCTTTGCAGTATATGTAATGTGGTTAGTAAATATTTGTTTTGTTTACAGTTCACTTGTTTACAATTTAGAGCAAGGCGTTCACCAGGGTCTCCTGTATATAAAGTTTGAGATTGTTGATTTTGTGTAAGTATATACTTGTAATAAAATGGCTTGACAAAAAAGACATTTGTTTCACTAAGCAAATCTTTCCCACATTTTATTACATTAATAGTAATGTATTTGAAATGCACTTTTTACAAATCTCAAAGTGCTACAGTAAATAACAGGGTATACGTGCACAAAAGGGTGTATGGGTGGACCGTTTATGTAGTGCAATAAATAAAAAATCACACCCATGTGAAGTGAGGGGCACTAATATATTAAAGTCTAACTCATGTTAATTAGTTGATGTAAAACAAACGGTGCCAACAAACATTAAATTCTCTTTATTGTTAATGGCATTTAATGTTTGTTAGGGACATGATGACGTAATTTTTCCCTTCATTGTCAATGGCGTTTTTAAAACACACATTGAACTAAAAAACATTAAACCTGTATATAGGAGGGACTAGCGCCCCTCAAAAATAATGCTTGACAGCTCTTTGTTCATATACTATAGTGCAGTGCCTGTTCTGGAGGGGGTGATTACTTGGTCCCCGGAAATGCTGGCTGCAGCGTTTGAGAACAGCTCATTTGATCGACTTCACACTCAACGATGCACTGCCTTGGGGCCTCAGTAATATACGGTACCTGACAAGTGACAATCAGATGCTGAGATACATGAAGGTCATACAGAGATCTATCTATATTTCCAGGAATCTTTATGAATGTCCAATACTGCAGTGTTAAGTGGATCAGCTTAACGATTCTTCAGAACCGTACCATTCATCTGATTCACCTCACACGTGAAAGGCATATTGCTGAGGTCCCGATGAGAATGCCCCTCTGCACTACAAATGGAAACAGGCACGCGTTCTGAACAGGTACAGCACTAGTTCCTTTGAATTTATAGATATAAGATGTCCTTATGCTAAACCCCCCTCTCCTCAGGCTGATGTAGCCTAAAATGTTTTACCTTTAACTAGAAAGGAAAAACCTTAACATTCTGCAGGCAAAATCAACGATACAATAATTATTAGGATAATGATGTTCCCTCTTTGATGTCAGGAGGTCTTGGGCTTAGTGAAGTATGCAGAGTCTGCATCCTGCAAAAGAAGAACCTTGGTAAGAACTTATGGTAAATGATAGAAATAACACTAATGCAACATACTGAAATACCATACACAACCTTCACTCTATGTTGGCCTTGGTTTACTATATGTGTAAAACAATAGCCTAGATATGCTCATTGTACTTGAACTTGTTTAGCAACTCTTTCTTAGAATGGAGTAGTGGACTATGTCCATCAGTGTGTTTTATTTTTTATTTTTTAAGTAGGCTTAAACTACTAACCCCATCAAAACAGCACAATGTTGATGAAATCCTACCTTATTACAGGCCTTAAGAGACCTGAGTTGTAAAGAGGTGACCCAGCACTAACTTATTTTTTAGATTGATTTTACACATCAGAGTTTAGTTTATGACGCTACAGTATATGTGGGAGATCATCCCACTGTACCAGTCTTCCTGCATTAAACAACTTGTAACATTGTCCTGTGACACTTAAATATCTGACCAGTTGGAAGTGGAACATGACCTTTTTTGTATGGCCGTCAGCTGTCACTGTCCAGCAGAGGCCACCAGACACATTGCTCAGTCAGTGCCGTTGGGAAGTGTATTCAGTCATACCCTGGCCACCTCCTCCTCTTCATCATACTGAAGCAAGGTCAGTAACAGCTGAGCCCCCTAGCTGTTAAGAGACAGCTCTAGTCTAAATATGTCTGCCGCATCTGCTTTACTCAAGTATTTTCAGACCATACACAAACCCAGGTCTGATTCTCAGTACCTGCTTCTCTACATAAGAAAGTCTGAACTCTGAAAACAGAGCAGTGCCAGGATTTATTATGTATAACCAATTGAAAGGGAAAGTATCAAGAGAATAAGTCAATGAATCTAGCCTCACTTTATGCCGGGGTAACCATCTTTATCCACTCCACTGAAATGACTAAAATAAGTTGTATAGATATACGTACCACACCAGCTTTAAAATTCTTCACTCTTTTTTTGCCCAGTACATTTGTGAGGGACCAGGCCCAAGTGGGAGCATACTGCCACAGATAATAGATCAGGAGGAATGGTTGATTTGCAATCCACATTTCTTGGACACCGTTGGCTATGCCCACCAAGGTTAAGCGCACACAGCGGTGTGTGGACATCTTGTGCATCTGGCTCCCTGCTTCGGGTACAGACTTAGGTAAAGAAGAAAACGAAGAGCAGAGAAAACGTGTTACTAGTGCCAAATTACAACTTGAACATGAACATACCAAACATTACCAAAACACAAAGATCGCTTGGTGGCCTTTACCAGTACCACTTTCTTAGCTAGGCATTTTTAGAGAGAATTAGAAACACTTTGAGAGTGTTGGTATGTAAGTTTGGGAAATCCTGGGTCCCTTCCTTGCACTAGATAACTTTTCTGTTCCAGACTGAATAAGATTAAGCCTGACTTTGAGCATATTAAGACATGATCTCCGGTGCAGCTGGGTTGTTCTATTACAGGGGTGCCCAAAAGGTAGATTGCGATCTACCAGTAGATCACAAGGGCTGTGCAGGTAGATCACATTACATGCCCCTAAAAAAATATATCTAATTAAAAATTTGCCACTTGAATTAAGGTGACTTGATTGACATTTAGAAGGGCCTGTCAGCTCAAACCCACAATGTATTACTTCGTTTTCAAGATTGTTGTGCACAAACGTCAGTAGCATTACAAAGTTATATACTGTGGAGTAAGGAAACAGCAAGACAGGAGACCTTGGGTGCGTCGAGGTAGTTTACTCACTTTCCACATACAAAATATTACAGTACACACTGTCGGTAGAAAGAAAAACCCTACCAATTCCACTTTCCTTCTATTTCCCATTCCAAGTGTGTTTGTCTTATGTCTTACTGTAGCCTATGTAACGCCCCCCCCCCCCAAGTGGGGGGGGGGGGGGCATTCTCAAACGCCCATCAATGGGCATTCTCAAACGCCCATTGAGAATGCATTGGGCGTTTAAGTTAAATAACTCCGAAACTACAAATCATTTCAAAGTAAAAAGTTCCAGCATGTGTCTCCACAGTAAGCTGAATTATAAAAAGTGTGAATGGAGTTTCTAGGTGAAAGTGCTTTTTTGACGTGCCATAGAGCTGCCATTGAGCCCCATTGTGAATTTCTCAAATTTGAAAGCACTATATTTCTAAAACTATGAAACATTTCAAAGATTTCTTTTCAGGCAAACATGTCCACCGTAAGATGAACCTAAATAGGTTTGAATGGGGTTTCTAGGTGTAAGTATGTAGGACTAGTAGCATGCCAAAGTTTGTGCTATTGCCATTGAGAATGCATTGGGCTTTTAAGTTAAATACGGGGGACATATTTTGACAGCAGAAACTGCCTGTCATAATTTCTCCCCCCTCCCTATTCCAAAGCCCCCCCAGGTACATTATATATTTAAACTATTTTCAGCAATGGTACACTTATTTTTTCAGTGGGTAGATCTTGTTGAGCTGGTCATTTTGAAAGTAGATCTCACGTCATAAATGTGTGGGCACCCCTGTTCTAGTATGTGGATGAGTGTATTGTTATGTTCACAATATGTTTGCTTTTTTGGGTGATATTTTTAAGATATTTTTTGGGGGATTTTCCACCTTTACTGATAGTATTTAAAGTGAAGAGAAAAAGGGAGAGAGAGATGTAATAAAGAACATTACCTTTCCCACTTCCTCTGTAAAGGAATTCTCTACAATCTTTGACACCACAGGTCCTGGACACACTGTACTGATGAGTATCTTTGGAAAGTCAGTCAACTCAGAACGGAGAGAATTGAAGAAGCCCTGTAGAATGTCAACAGTCAACAGAATGCTCTCATTCATACAATTTACAATTTAGGCATTTAGCAGACGCTCTTAATCCAGAGCGATTTTACATTAAGCAAGAACAAAAATATAATTATCATATAATTATGACCCCTCAAAAAGGAATCTAAATAGTTTTAATATGTTTAATATGCCCCTGTGATGGCATTTTCCAATACACAGGAAATATTGTAACTGTAGCACACTATGTGTCAAAGTGTCCTTGAGCAAGACAATTAAACCCTAACTGTTCCCCATGTGCCAAATTAATGTCAGCCACTGCTCCTATAAGATGGGATGGGTAAATTTTATCTATCTGAAAATATACTGTAGCAAATACACCAACAACTGAAGGGGACAACATTTGTGTAAATTACAAAAAAATGAATGTTTATAACTAACTGTATAATTATGCTGCAAGTGATAAGCAGTCTTCCTTCACCTGAAGAGCATGTTTGGTGGCAGAGTATCCAGTTGCCAGGGGTGCCCCAGCGATGCCAACTACACTGCTCACAGTCACAATACTCCCAGTCCCTCGTTGCGTCATGTGAGGCAGCACCTGCTTGGTGAGTGAGACTGTTCCCAAGAAGTTGAGCTCCATCAAGGCCTGGTACACGTCCACATTGGTCTCCAGGAACAGAGAGCGTTGGCTACGGCCAGCATTATTAATCAGGATATCAAGCTATACAAAAAAGCATACATAGCACCAGAGAGTAAGACGACTGGAATGATTCTGATGACTGGTGACACAATGCATGGTTTGGTTGACCAACCAACCAGTGGTATTTATTTGACATGTTATCTGAATGAACTGTCCTAAAAAAAGAATTATGGTTTAATGAGATTACTGCAATCCCTGTGATATATTAAAAACAGACAAACTAATGCATTATACATTATCAGATGCAATAGCTTCAGTTGCCTTACCTTGCCAAAGTGCTGGATAACAGCTTTTGTTTTTTCCTCATGAGATGTCCTCTCCAGCAAATCAAGGGGAAGAACAAAAATATCCTGATCTGATAGATTGGAACACTCTTGGAAGAATTGAGAAAGAATTAAGAAAGAATGAATTGAGAAAGAATTAAGAAATAATGAATTGAGAAAGAATTAAGAAATAATGAATTGAGAAAGAATTGCATAATGGAGAAGAATCACATGCTTTCATGTTTTCGCTAACTATCAGTAGGCCTACAGTAACAGATCTAGAACACAATGATTCATGTATGTGCTTTGTGAATTGTTGTGTTGTATGTTGTTCCGTTTTGCTTTGTTTTCTATATCTACATACGTACATACATACAGGCTTTGTTTCACCAAAAATATGTTACTCACCCAAACAGTGACGTTTAACCTTACTGAGCTCCTCCTCCCGACGGGCAGACAGAACCAGGCGTGAGCCACACCCTGCCAGTTGATAGGCCAGCTCCTCTCCAATGCCACTTGAGGCTCCGGTGATCCATACCACCAGTCCTTTCAACTTGGTCTCTGTGGTTATGATTTATGAAAGTTAATGTTTACATATGTATTTGTTGTGTTGTGTGACTAGTCTACACTGCTCCTCAACTGTCAAAATTGAGTTTTGTTAGACTATTGTGAAGTGGACCAATCAAATGTCAAATAGCCCAAAGAATTTCTATGCCAGTAATCCTTGAGACAAGTCTCAAGACCAGAGTACTCATGATTTACTGAGATTTACTGTGCTCAATATAAGTGTGATATTGGTATTGGATTGGACCTGTTGAACCCGTTACAATAATCATTGTCAAGAAGGTTCAAGGTACAAGGTCCAGCAGAGTAGCAACCGGCTATGGGTGGCAATGTTGACATATAGGATAAAATAAAAGTTATTGTGTTAGTGACTGCTGCAAGGCCTATAACGCATGGAATATATATTTATAGTGTATGTATGCATGATTGATTGATAATTGTATTAACAGTTTGTAGAATGGGTACAGTTCAAGAAAAGTACAGGGTCAATACAAAATCTGCTAAGAGGAGAAACCAGATATCTGGGGGGATAGGGACAAGATATACAAATATACACTTGTGCAAATATGCAAAAAAGGAAATCATCATATTAGAAAAAAGGGAAACGTGTACAGTAAAATAGGGATGGGGACTTTAACTTTTTTACAGGGGCCAGTTTCGAATTGCTGCTACCCGTAAAGTGCTCTTTGAGAGCGGTCTTGAATACAGCACATACATAGTAATATAAGGGGGGCCCCAAAACTTGAGCTTTGCTTGGAGCCCCTTACCTACGCTACCCCAACTTGTTAAATCCGTCACTGGTAGTAACAGTCAGCTGATAATTAAAGTTAAGTTATAACTGAGTCATACCTCACCTGGTTTTGTTCCCGCAATACATGCCCATAATAGAGTGAAGTCAGCATCCGCAAAAATGAAACGCACAAACTGAATCACAAAGTAAAGTGATATACAATAGCACAATGCCGAAATAAGGCTACAGTCCATCTAAAAAAAAGAGTGTGTTGCACTTGCAAGTTGCACGGTACAAGAATATGAGAATGAGTGGTGCTGCAGCTGGATGCCTCAAGAGATCAGGCCATAGAGTATATAGGCACGCGGATGTTATGTTGAGCGCAAAGTAACTACGTCACTTCCGGTGTGGTGTTACCAGGGCAAAAGCACGTGTCTATGTTGTCAGTCTCGCTTGCGTTTTAAAATATTTGTCATGAATAATATTGAATAATATGTAAACATGTAATGAAATTCTGACGTTTAGAAAATGTTTGGAATTAATTATTGAAAAGCATACTATGCACTGCAGCCTTCTTGTCGGCAGACTGGGCCAGGTAGGCCTACTCTTGTCAAAAATAGACAATCTATTGCCCTTATCATTGTCACCTGACTGACTGCTTTATTCTGGGTAAAGTAGGCTACTAGACATTTTTAATTAACCATATCAAATAACACAATAACCGTATTGGCAATTGCTTGTCTAAATTCTGGGAATAGTCATTTACAGGTTTTCATCACAACTTTTGAACTTTCTGCTTAGTTTCCGTAGGCTATTGCTGTGATTTAAGGTTGTTTATCTTATCTTTTCCCTATATTCACCCTTTGCTTTTACACATGTGATCACACTTCGGTCTGTCTTTTTGGGTTTCATTAATTTTAACTTACAGTAGCCTAGGCCTACAGCTTTTTTCAGTCCATGCTGTAGTGAAAGCAATTTCCATGCAGCAGCTCTTCAAATGTGGTAGATAGAATAACTACTATTCTTGTCTTGACTTAATATAATGCAATTTCATATGTCTATTGTTCATTATTACACTAAATGTGTGGTCTTCTTAGCCAAGTGAATAGGGGTGATATACAGTATGTTACCAAAACAATGGCTCCAAGTCAAGTCCCTGTATATTAGGCTACACATGGTGGATTTTGATAAATATGATTATTATGATTCTGAATTCAATTCATTAGAACCATGCCGAATGCGAAGGCTACTAGAACCAGGATAAAGTATCAATACTGCAATATAGAAATACTCTGAAATTCTCTCAATATAGAAGTACTAATTATACAGAATGTCCCATTTCAAGTTTTGAAATGTATACAAAATTACAAATCTTTTGAAAATAGCAGATCTACAAGTTTACAATGTGTTGCATCACGACGCATTGTGAACTTGTAGATTGTCTATTTTCAGATGGCCGAAATGTATATAGGGCTGAAGTGGTTAATGTGTTTTGTAATAATAATGTGTTTAGTAACTAAAGTTATGAAAGAGGTAGGAGTGCACACCAAGAGTAGGGAGGTGCTGACGATATATTTTACCCTAGTAACTAAAGTTATCACATAAATGTAGTGGAGTAAAAGTACAATATTTGGATCCGAGATGTAGTGGAGTAGAAGTAAAAGTATTGGAAATTGTAAATACTCAAGTAAAGTACAAATACCTCAAAATTGTACTGAAGTACAGTACTTAAGTAGGCTAAATGTACTTACTTTCCACCACTGACTAGAACAATGTACTCATCTGAGCACAGGTCCCCACCAGCCAGGCCAGGTAGTAGAAGTCAATCTTCAATCAGGATGAAATATGAAAAATCTGACAGGTCTGTCTTGATGACATGACTAGAGATAATGTGTACCGATGTGTGTGATGTTTGGACAAAATATAAATATAAAAAAATATGTGTGTGTGTGCGGTTGTCACGGGCTGTGCGCGTTCAAACTCATTCCAATGACGTGAGATATTTTTTATTTAATTCATGCTTCACAGGTTTAGGTTTTCGTTCACTAATCTTGTTGTATATTAAATGAATAAAGACTTTAATAATTGAATATACAACTAACAACACAGAGTGACAGTTGCTTGCAAGTATGTGCGTGTGTGCGTGCGTGCGTGTGGGGGGGAGGGGGGAACTTTTTTATTGTATTGTCATGTAACTATGGTTTCCATATACGTTGTTTGGTCGTATTGCAGTTGTTCATGTCGCAAAAATGAGGGCGAGGCTTGATTTCATAGGGCGTGCCAGATTGATAAATGCGGTGCCGACGTGAGTGTACTCCAAAACCGACGTTCGAATTTGAGGCAGATTTTACACTCCATTGATAAATGATGTGTAAGAAAAAAGCAACATCTGTACGAGTAAAAATCGCCCTTCTGGTGGCGCTATAACAGGCCGATGTAGAAATATTGTGGCAGAGGTTCTGCTCTGGTATCCAGGGAGTATGGGTGCACAGTTTCACGTTGATCGGACCAACATGCCAGAGATTAGCTGTACACAGACGGACCGACGCATGGGCGGACGGACAGACGGACAGTGGCGAAAACATAGTTTTCACTTTTCAGCCACCCATGACTTCGGCCTGGTGGAGACAATAATGCACTTTACCAAAACAAGAGATGATGAATAAGACAATGAATACTCACTCATCTAAGAATAAAAGCACAGCCTTTCTGTCTATTTATCAAAGCCTTTTTGTTTGTATATTTTAAACACAATTTAACACCACAACTTTTCATCCCTATCCCCCCAGATAGGAATGACAACTTGCGTAACAGCGTTTATGCCAATCAACCATTGAACCCAATACAAATTCCATTCTATGACAACTTTTTATCATAGTAGTCGTTGGACCCACTTTCTCCAGTAAAAGCATCCTTGATGTTGAGAAAGGGTCCATCTTGTTATTGTTATAATAATATATAACAATAATTCATTCAGAGGATTTGCCTCTACATTTGCATGTAACATGTGTCCTCTGCGTATAATCCATCCTATAGGAGCATTGTGGTTAAATGTCTTACTTAGGCAATAGGCACATTTCTACACATATAGAAGAAGTGTCTGTGAATGACCTTCCTCAACTCTTTTCAAAATAAAGTTTTTTTGTTTAGTATTTATGAATATTACATATTTACAATTGTGTGAAAACACTGGATTATATGAGTGACTAGTTTCTGCAAGAACTGTAATAAAGTATTTTAGAAAAATAAAATAAAAAGTCACCACAGCATCAATTCATATCCACAAACAAATACTGGTCTTTGTTTATGTTGTGTTAAAACAATAATGGTCAACTTTGTGTTTGCATATGCAAGGAATTTTACCTGGTGAGGTTGGTGCATTTAAATATCTATTCTAGACAGAAATCTTGTATATTTTACAAAATACATGGGATAAAAGATTTTAGAACAAAATGTAAATACAAAAAAATATATATATATATATATTTTAAACAATAGCCATATACAAAAACTAGGCTATACTGAATCGCACGTGTGGAAGTAATATTTATATTTATTGAAAATTGTATTTTTATTTATGTACATTATTGTATTTGATTATATTTCTTAAATATTTCTTCTTTTTCAAGGAATCCCTTGAGGGAAAGTACCGGGCCTTTATGTCTTGTTCGCAGAAATGCACAGTAAAGTGTTAATTTTAGGGGTGTGTGTGTGTGTGTGTGTGTGTGTGTGTGTGTGTGTGTGTGTGTGTGTGTGTGTGTGTGTGTGACTGTGTGTGTGTGTGTGTGTGTGTGTGTGTGTGTGTGTGTGTGTGTGTGTGTGTGTGTGTGTGTGTGTGTGTGTGTGTGTGTGTGAGTGAGAGAGAGAGAGAGAGAAAGATAGACTGGGTGCCACTGAAGAGCTCGGTTGGTTGGGAATGATGTCATGCTTTTCAAGTACGCAACCTGCAACATCCGGGTCTTCTCCTCCTTCTGTTTGGTTCTTCCAGCAGCAGCTAGCTAGCAAGCTGTCAAGCTGTCAAGTGGAGAGGCTGTGGGGCTAAAAAACCCTTTCGGCTTCTAATTTGGCCGCAGCAGCTCCGGGCCCAACATTTTTAAAGACTCAATTTGACTATAATATACCTTTTACTTTTGATAAAGTAATGTGTCCCTGGATTTCACCGAAGAACAGGGAGTTCCGCACTTTCACACATTATATGCACTGAGTCTGGAGAGACGACTGCTAGCTTGACTAGCTAGCTAGCTTGCTTTACTTTTAACCTAACCTACCTACCGCAAACTCGCCTCGTCGGTGTCGCCTCTCCGGGCGGTGGAACCGCGGTCCTTTGTCGTCAACTGTCACGTCTTCTGGTGCTGTTATAAAAACAAGCGTCTGGATATTTTGGTAAGTTTTGGTAAGAAAGACACTGAGGGACGTTAGTTAGCTTGTGTTAGTTAGCACCATGCTAGCATCGGCAACCAGCAGCAGGCCGCGCGCTGGCTCCCATACATACATTTGCTTTATATTACTTAGTCGCGCGAGCCTTTTTTCCCCTCTGTAGGTGTCCCGTGACAAACCTGATGTATTTCCAAATAAACATCAGCAACGGCCGCACGCGACTCGTGTCGACACTTTTAAGTTGAAAACATTTTTTTGTCGTGCGCAGGCAGTTGGTTAAGTAAGAAACCAGTCAAGGGTCAAGGCCCACCACGAAGAGCAAGCGACCCCGAAGAAGGTGTCTGTTTATTTTGGCTTGTCTGCTTTTTAACGTAGAGTCGAATTTGAGCGAACTTTTCAAAGTTTTATTTACTGTCTTGGAGAAACCATATAATTGAATCAATGAATTGCCTTTTAACCACATCGTCAAATGCGTTAGCGCTAGTTGAGTTGACAGTTAATTCCAGCAGAAACTGTACTGAAGTTAACGTGTGACCGACCAGTTACCTCACTATGGAAAATTATTTTAGTAACAGCAATGAGTATAGTGTTATTAGTGAATTGTTCTGCGTTGCGGGGGTTAGATGCTGCCCGGTGTTCTCAAAATATAAAATATTGTTTATTAACGTTTATCACGTTAGCTTTAATGGTAATACCCCAGTGGTCTTTTAGATTGATATATGCTAACGGCTAGTGTGCTCAATGTAGCCAAATATGTACCCAAGTCTACTATTTTTAGACTTGAGCCGGGTGCCTGCCTGAACTCAGCTCCAAGATGCTAATCTTTTTGCCATAAAAGGATGACAAGTTTGACAACGGTGCCATCTGTTTTACTTAACTTATATTTGGGGGTGGGGGTGTAATTTTAAGGGCTTGTCATACGCATTATATAAAAAAAGAAAGTGGATGATCTTTAATATGGCGTTTTGAAAATTTCGTAGTGTATGTATGTATGTATATATATATATATATATATATATATATATATATATATATGCACGCACGCACCCCAACTTGCTGGACTGGGATTACTCTTGAGGTTAAAATATTAAGCCTTATTGAATTTACACATCAACTGTTGCTTGACAACCCACTAGCTATTATCAGCGGACCAAACAGATGTATGGGAATGTCCCTGGTTTGTTCCAACCTACGTGCCCAAGTGTCCCTGAGCATGACATTTTACCCCTAATTGCTCCTCAAAAACACAGTCTTGGTGTGTGCCACCCATTACCTTTATTTCCATAATATGATTTGAACGGGTAACACACCATAAGTCAGTGCGGTGGTCACAAGAAAAGTTATCCCCAAACCCTACATGCAATATTATTTGCGATCAGTACCATAGAGATTTAGTTGCCTCATTCTTCTCTCATGACATCAGTTTTATTTCTGCTGTTAAAAATAATATGAGAGACCATATTAACTTCCTTGTTTACATTTGCCTGGCGACATTGCCGGCAAGTCGCAGACAGTATCAGTCCTCGACACTCAATGTCCCATGCTGTGAGACATTTAGAGCAATGCGTCGTTTGCCATTTATCGCTCAAAGCATAACTTGACACTCATGCACGCACATACATACATATATATATATATATATACATACATACACACTTTTCTTTTAATGTTTTTCAGGTGTTGAGGCAAGAAACATAATGGGGGCGTTTTTGGACAAGCCAAAGATGGAAAAGCACAATGCCCACGGTGACGGCAACAGCCTTCACTATGGTCTGAGCAGTATGCAGGGCTGGAGAGTCGAGATGGAGGATGCACACACGTCTGTAATTGGTCTGCCCCACGGTCTCGACCCCTGGTCCTTCTTTGCTGTTTATGATGGTCATGCTGGGTCCCAGGTGGCCAAGTACTGCTGTGAGCACCTGCTCGAGCACATCACCAGCAACCCAGACTTCCAGAATGCTCTGAAAGAGGAACCCTCTGTTGAAAGTGTGAAGAACGGGATCCGCACTGGCTTCCTGCAGATCGATGAACACATGCGGACCATTTCTGAGAAGAAACACGGTGTGGACCGCAGTGGCTCCACTGCAGTAGGAGTGATGATTTCTCCCAGCCATATCTACTTCATCAACTGTGGAGACTCACGGGGCCTCCTCACCCGAGCTGGAAATGTGCACTTCTTCACACAGGATCACAAGCCCAGCAACCCACTGGAGAAAGAGAGGATCCAAAATGCTGGTGGCTCAGTCATGATCCAGCGAGTTAACGGTTCTCTAGCTGTGTCCCGGGCCCTGGGAGACTTCGACTACAAGTGTGTGCATGGAAAGGGCCCCACGGAGCAGCTGGTCTCTCCAGAGCCTGAGGTGAATGCATTGGAGAGATCCGAGGCAGAAGATGAGTTCATTGTGCTAGCTTGTGATGGCATCTGGGATGTCATGGCCAATGAGGAATTGTGCGAGTTTGTCAGGTCCAGGCTAGAGGTGACGGATGATCTTGAGAGAGTCTGCAATGAAATTGTTGACACCTGCTTGTACAAGGTATGCCATGCCCACATAACGGGTCTAAAAGAAAGACCGAAAAACGATCATGATATTACAAGGCGTTGACTAATTACAGTAAAATTTATCTACATAATCTGTACATTATTTTTCTTTGAACAGGGAAGTCGGGACAATATGAGTGTGGTGCTGATCTCCTTCCCAGGGGCACCAAAGGTTTCTCCTGAGGCTGTGAAACGTGAGGCGGAGCTTGATAAATACCTGGAGAGCAGAGTAGAAGGTAGATATATGAATTTGTTTCCATATGAAATGTGGGGGAATTGCTGTTTAGCTCAAGGTATTTTGTACCATATATTCTGTTTGTATTTGTCCAAGGCTTATTATAGATGAATAAACGTAAACCATATGGACCTTATCTAATCAATAGCAAAGACAGTTTGATGTCATCATGTTTTATATTCTTTAACTGTTAGTTTAAAAAAAAAAAAATACAAATGCAAATACACAGGCTGCAATGGGTGCATGTGAGCCAAACCGCTGAAAGTTATTTAATTAATTGTTGCATTGCCAAAACGGCAAGACTTTTGGTACCATACCTGTCTAAATACTCCTTAGTGTGAGCTAACATTAGCTACTGTAAGTGATTGATGTGGGAGTGTTGGACTATGGAACAGGCGGGAAAACCCAGGGCAAACCAGGAGACGTAAAACTGTCTTCATCATGAATTAAACAAGACGGGGTCTAATACCGGTGTGGCTTCCATGTGGATCTTTGGACTTGATGTGGCTGTCTATGAAGTTAATCATCTATTACCTCAGTACTATGACATCAGTTATTTCCATATTTGGGAAAAGTTTCAGCCCTATTAAGCTGAAATGTTATATAAAACACAGAGGAAAGGCGTAGATATGGGAAGAGACATGACAGGAGTTCGTCTCTCAAAGGTCAATTTATGTTTTGAGCGAAAAATGTCAACCGACACATCGTACTAAATGTCCCACAACTTGTGGGACATTTAGTGTTGAGGACTCTGTCTGCGACTTGCCGGCAGCGTCACAACAATAAAGTTAATATGATCTTATGCATCTCTATGGTAACGGAGCTTACTTCCTTGCAACATTTTCTGAAGTGTCTGCAACTTTTCCAGAGATACGAAGGTCCTCCGTAGTGCTGCACGACTCTTGCTTGACTTTCCTCCAGAATTGACATGATTCTCACGAATTATTTTTCATGAATGAATGAATTGGACAGTTGGTTAGGACAATGGACCTTTCGGTAAGCGCCACCCGGCGCTTACCGAAAGGTCCTGCACGAAACCGGTGCTGCACGATTCTTCACGAAATGAGATTGCATAGGTGTTTGTTGTGCAGCACTAGTAATAAATGTGTTTATTAAACCAGAAATGTATGCACTTCGGAATGCAGATCTCTGACAGGCCGTGTTGCCTAGTCAGTACTGTCAGTCCCCACAACTGACAATACTGACTACAGCCTCAGCAAACAAGGAAGCTGTGGGGGAAATGGTTTGTGCGACAGGTGTTGCAACTGTTTGCTCACCATGCAACTCCTTGGGTCCAAACGGTTGCAAGGAGTTAACGCTAAAACCGTCTCGACCCTTTGGTGTGGTTTGGGCCATTGAATTCCATGCGTTGAATCACTAGGGACGACGCACGTCAACGTGCAACAGGACATATCACACCGCAGGGACAACGCTAAAACCATCTTGATCCTTTGGTGTGGTTAGGGCTTTATAGGCTGCGCAACAGTGACAATTTGTGGTGAAAACCGCTATTTTCGTGCTCGGACACAGGGACCCAGGGACACGCATAGCTGTCTATAGGAGTGGTTGCACCACTCAAAAATGGGCTGGATGTTCTTCAATGGCCTACTAGGAGTGTGCATGCAAAGTTTCATGCCGATCTGATTAGCTGTTTACAGACAGACTCACGGAGTAGAAAACAATCCCTGCCCCTGGCTGTTCCGACCTGGCCGAGATAATAAATAATTTTGCTTATCCAACAGAGATCCTAAAGAAGCAAGGTGATGAAGGGGTTCCGGATTTGGTCCATGTGATGCGGACATTGACATCTGAGAGCATCCCAAACCTCCCCCCTGGAGGAGAGCTGGCAAGCAAGTAAGGGACCTTTGTGTTATGATGCCTATGAAAATGCATTGAAGTCATGGGATCTTTATTACAAAACATACATACAATTGGTTTGACTAATCTGAGCATTGATCAAGGAAAGGTAACCTGTGTATTCTTATTCTCTTCAGACGAAGCGTTATTGAAGCAGTATACAACAAACTTAACCCCTACCGAAGTGATGACACAGTAAGTATACCAAGAGACTCTCTGTAGGTTTCATTTGTTTGTGTATGCAAAAAAAGTGTGTGCGTGTGTGTGTGTGTGTGATCGCCCCACATTTTTAACATTATCCCATGCATGCCGATACTATATTTAACACTGTGGAGCAAGATGATAACGCTGTGGTCTATTGTTATCTGGGATGTTTGAGGTTTCTGAATCCTAGTCGGATAAGAGGTGGGTGTCATCAAATATGCTATATTCACCAAATACCTCTGGATATTGTAACTATAATATTATTGTATTGTGGCAATTACATTTTTTTATTTTTTGAAACGTATATCCAAAATAGCAGAAGATATACAAGCTCACATCGAGCAACAATTTAGATTGATACAAACTTAGATTGATAAAAAAGGGAATTGATAACGGGAATAACAATTGTTTTTGTATTTCTTTCATATATTAGTTTTTACAGCTATTCAGTAAGCAGCTGTAAATTATTTGCAGACATTGTTAACTAATTCAATTGTAAAAGTAATTTGAGTTATTGTAATGCAATATTATCAAAAACAAAATGTAAACAAATGGACCACAAAACTATTTTCCTGTTCCATTTAACTGATGTGCTTTCCAAGCTTATTGTTTGGTCCTTGACAATGAAAACTGGCATTCATTTCATTCCATTATTATTTCAATTTTGGAATGGCGTCATGAAGTACAGGAAATTGATAGGATTATGTAGTCAACAGTTTATTAGAGGATCTTTGTCACAAAAAATGCAGGAGAATAATTTGAACTTTATCTGTTGACTTGCATGTGAACTCTCCTGTGGTATGTATTTTGCATTACCTCTTAGTCAAGGTGACGCACATGCATTGACAAAGCTAAACTTAATCCTTCTTAACATGTTGTTCTAAAGTCACAAATTAAAGTCACTCCTAAAGATGATCACAATTGAAAGCTTTGTCTATGCACGTCTAAGGATGCCCTGACCAAGAGGTAATAATAATAAGACAGACAGACAATCGTCTTAATGATGGGTTCCTAATTGAACCCATCTTTTTTCCATGGCCCACACCATATACAGGGCTTGACATTAACTTTTTGAGGCACTTGTCCTTTGGACAAGTACATTTCCCATTCACTTGTCCGGGCACAAAAGTCACTTGTCCGGAGCACGAGCACACGAATAGGCCTACATTTTAAATCAACTAACTAAGTTGGTTTTACTAGGTGAATACATGTTTGAATATTAGGTGAATATTCTAAGTTTGCAAGTTAATAGCCCTAGAATGTCTATGATTTTACATATATTTCATGTATTCCAAATACACAGCCATAGATCGGTCCTATCAGCGCACGGTTACCAGACTGACCTCGTCAGCATTTAACCTTGTAGGACTGCCTGTGCACCCACCCAATAATTAATTCCTAAGACTTGGAGACGTTTTTGGGACTAGTTTCATATTCATTTGAAAGTTCTGGCAGAAAATTTGTATTTAGTCAAATATCTCCACTTCCACGAGCTGCACACGGACGACATTCTCTCCGACGATGGGCCCGGAATGAGTGCACTTGGTCAGTCTGCTAACTGCTCTGATAGGACTGATATATGGCTGTGTATTACTGGGTCAGTCTGCTAACTGCTCTGATAGGACCGATATATGGCTGTAGGTCAGTCTGCTAACTGCTCTGATAGGACTGATATATGGCTGTATTTGGAATACATGAAATGTATGTAAGATTACAGACATTCTAGGGCTATTAACAATATTGGAAAGGTGATGATTAGGAAAGCCATGTTTTTTTCATTCAAGCTTGCTTCTCAACAGTGGTGATTAATGAATAGTATTAAGGAGGGATGTTTGAATATTATAACGATGTAAGTCATGGATTGTTTTACATTGTAGTGCAGTATACTGCAATGTGGTAAATAAGATAAAATACCACTGGTTCACATGACCTGAATGTTAAAAAAGCGAAGAAAATCGAATGGTATCTTAATGTTTCAATGGAGGCACCCACATACAGATTTAACAATGGGTCTAAGTGAAAGTACAGTAGAGCCCTTTTGGTGCCAGAAATGCCAGTTTGTCCTTGTCTGGGATCAGTTTATTGATGGCGGAAAAGAACAATGTTGCAGTTGTACATATGTTTAGTTTTTGCATTTGTCGTCCATCCATATACAGTATTTGTCATCCATTTCATTTCAACATCTTCATTACAATACAATCCTGGTCTGAACGACCATTAATTGATTCCCATGTAACTCTTTCTGGAAATTGTGATCTGTGATTTCATAATTCTGTTTAAAGGTTTGGGCATCAGATGTTTTTGAAGTGATCTCTATTGAATGATGCTATGTCACCAATTTTGAGACCACTGTAAACTAGACTTAAGATGTCTGTGTATAGTGTACATATCAAACTGATCATTCAGCATGTGGTAATAGTTACACTCACTGAAAAGGTAGTCAGGCATGTGCATGATGATAGCCTATTGCAGACTCTGCATTTAGTTGGTTTCGCTGGAACTTACCTCCAAAATACACCAAAACCTATGGAGTGTACTTTTATGCACAACTAGTGAAAGTTTATAGTAGAAGTAAGGAGCTATTGAAGGAAAAAGATTTTTTGCATAGTCACTCGTCAGGGCTAAATCTTTATAAGTCTTCAAATGCTAAGTCTTCAAATGAGATGACCCTTCATGTGAAGGGTCACTTTTGCAAACTAAACAAAATAACTTAAGGTGGAGCATTTAAAGCAGTGGTTCTCAAACCCCCACAGTAATTTAACTGGCACCCTGACAAGCTCATGGAATTATAGTAGTTGAGGCATTACATTTTGTTTGACTCGGTCCCACAGAAACATTAAATATAGCCTCACACCGCCTCACATTGCGAGTTTGTAGATCGGCTATTTTAATTATTATAATTTGTCCTTTTAGAAATGTGCAGATACCCTGTATACACTTATATTCTATGTTGGTTTGTGCACATTAACACTTACAGCACTAGCATTTACTGACAAATTATGATATAATTCACGCCAGCATTTTCCCCAGTTTAGCTCTTATTTTGAAAAGCCACATTTCCAGACTTCCGGTACTGATCATAAAATAGGAAGTTGAACGGTGCCTGATCAGGTCCTCTGTAGCAAACGGAGCTAACCGAGTGCAGTGGAGGGCTACACAGTGTCGGCTCCCTGCCGTGGAATAAACCTTGTTTTGACCAAAAATGCCATCTGGGACAAGGAATAGGAGATACAGGCGATTGAAAGAAACGGATAGAAGGGGTGTTTATGATGATGACGATCTAAGATGGCGCGACCCAGTGTTATGACAACAGCTAGCAACTTGATGCTAACGTAAGTAGCATTATGACTTGATCGATCGAATGCACTATAAAAGCGCAATTGCCGTAGGGCTACGCCAATGGCGTTAAGGGTAGTATTAAATAATAGGCTTCAATTGACGTACATCTAGGTCAATGGCGCGAAGTGCGTTAAGCAAATCATCTGATTACCCACCAAAATAATTTGGGGTCCGAAAAGTTTGAGACTTTGAGAACCACTTATTTAAAGAAGAAAAATCTCAAAGGACATTTAAAGGACAAATATTTATTAGGATCATAATTATGTTTAAGAATCATGCCTTCCTGAATTAATTCTTGCTTGGGCCAATAATAGCCTTAGCCCTTTTGTTGTCCACCTCTTTTTGCAGGTGCATACTATAGTGTATGAGGTTTAACATTAACCCGCTGAACACTACACCAGGTCATTTCCCTAATTAACACGTCTTCATGCATAGAGGGGGATCCTCTTAGTGAAATCACCAGGTGTAGTGTTCTGTTGAAATAAAATCCTCCATGCACTCTGTTGACCTCCATGACATGATTGGAGATCACCAATCATCAGCCCTGACCAATAACATTTGGAAGAGTTCCTTTCACTCACGTGGCTACATATTCAGTGTGCAGCCCAATGATGGGCTCTATGCACATACGCCATTTTGGAAACACTGCTACACCAGTGGTTCTCGCATTCAATTCAATCAAAGCAAACGGCATAAACAATATTAGTTTGGCTACTCTACAAAAATAAATCGTACAAGTTAGTTACAAGGCTGCATTCTGTCGCGCGTGCCAAGCTGTCATTCGCTTGTATTATTTCCCACCACAGAGTAACCTCACATCTCCGAGGACAGTCGAGACGGGCAGTGTCTGTAGGCCAATCAGAGGCAGGTGGGGCGTTACCATGCCTATGCTCGGACGCACACTAGATATACGCGGTTCTCGAGGTGTCCTTGAGTGTCTATGGGTGTGTAACTCTGAGAGTGTACAAATGGAACCGAAGGTCCATTTTATTCAATTTGTAGAGTTATTGAATGAAATGAAGAGTTATGGGGGTCCTTGAAATTAAAGTTTGAGAACCACTGTAAACTAAATGGAACACAGCCTTAATTTATATCATCGGAAACGCCTGAAGGAAGTAGGAAGAATGATTCTGTGTGCAACTGTGCATAGAGCCCATTGGTTAGGCCAGAGTGTGCTGCTTGCCCCTTTGTCCATGAAATTGGCACATGTAGCTGCACATCCAATAGCTGGATCCAGCTACAGCTTCACACATCTCTGAACATTTCTATATCAATTAATTATTAGCTTGTATCAGCAATTACCTAGCTTCCTTACTTGTGGCAGAATCATCCATTATGTCTATAATGAAACTCCATTGCTATGAGATGCAGTTAAGTAATGATGCAAATGCCAGAACATGTTTCCAAAATGAGGTAAACATTACATACATTTAAGACAAATGCATAAAAATAATTGCATTTGAAAGGCTAATGCAAGCACAAACGTCATTGTTGTTTTTGCCGTGGAATATAAAGGTGCATCCAATGTGTGCATCCAATACCACTAGGACTGGAAGCATTGGATTGGACTTCACTGAACCTTTAATTGTTGACAAATGCATTTTTACATAGTTACATTTACACTGAAGAATTTACTGGCCACTTTCCATCTATTTCTTTGCCCACATGGTATATAAATGATGTATATACCACTAAAATATTCAATTAATCAGCTACGCTATTAATTCAGTTCATTGCTGATGATTACCATAGTATACTTAGAAACAATATTCACTCACTAAGCACCACAGAGACCCTGGTTCAATTCCTGGCAGCGGTACCTCTGGCTTGGCTTGTTGCTCCAGTGAACACAATTGGCAGTGTACTGTTTGTGGGTGTGAAGCCGGCATGAGGTTGTTTCCTTGTCGCTGCATTAGCGACTCATAACGTTTGGTCATGGTGCCTGTACAGCAGGGAGTGGATCTGGGTGAGATTGTGTGAAATTCCTTAATTTCAGGT
The DNA here is from genome assembly GCF_951216825.1 of Electrona antarctica. Lineage (NCBI taxonomy): Eukaryota > Metazoa > Chordata > Actinopteri > Myctophiformes > Myctophidae > Electrona > Electrona antarctica. The sequence continues at coordinate 35,751,809 of NC_136799.1, forward strand.
GAAAAGCGGTGGCTGTTGACTTTGTATTGTAGGAGGTACATGATAGTTGGCAAGTCAAGGTAAACTTTATTGTCCGCAAGGGAAATTTGTCTTGGGCTTGCCTTTCACCCCTGCTGCAGCCACACACATGATGACAAAACAAACGGAGGGGGGACACAACATTAAACAAGTACGCACATAGTATGGTTAATCTAACCGCTCACAGTCAATGTTGTTTCAGAGCCTCGTTCAACATTTTGGCACCCTCTATAGTCCAACAATGGGGGTTTGTGACAACAGAAAAAAACATGATCATTTGAACTGTAGAATTAGAATTGTATAGCTAGCCTTAAAATAGGCCTGGCATACCATTCTATTATTTTAATGTTAAACAACTGCTACAATTGTACATTTTGCAGGTAGAAAACGAAAAGCATTCTTAGAAAATATAAATGGTTCCATTGTAAAACCCAGAACAGTATTATGGACTGCACTCAAGTGAGCTGCAGTTTGCTAATCACCACAGTGGATCCTTTTCAGTGCACCTCATACTGTAGTCATGTAACACCAAGAATTTATACTGAACTATTTTTTGATAATTTGCTAGTTAAAATGACCCCCAAGGTTATTATGCAATTTCATACAAAGACCTGTTGAATCCTCTGCGTTTGTCAACAAACTATTGAAAATCGTGTTTTCTTTTTAATGCCCAGCACTACTAGCTATGACATTGTCGAACATGGACAATGGATAGTATTGATGAGATACCTTGTGGCTACTGAATAAGGAACAGAAAAAATAATCTTTTCATAATGTTGGCTGCAGCCTGAAAAAAATAATCCACTGTGAAATTAGTGACATACTGAATCCTTCAACTTCAATGGTGCAGTTGAGTAGATCAGTTGAGGGACGATGCTTCTAACGACGGGTCAAGAAAGCTGTAGTTTCAATCACAATGTCCTTAATGCAGTTTTCAGTGATAGCGGAATAACTCTCCTCTGAAACGCACCTCAGGCCTAGTAGCCATTCCAGACACGCTTCCACCTGTACAAAACTCCATTAACCTCTGTTCACTTGACTTCAGTTTTAGATAATAAACGGATTAAGGTTCAAAGTTTCTTTATTGTTACATCTTATGTATGAGAGACAAAATATTTGGTTCTGTTTTCCTTACCATAAATTGTAATAATAACAATCATATACATTATACAGTATAAAACAAGGAAATCATGAGAGAATCAAAGAATAGCGGCAGTATTAAGACAGTTAGTCCATTGGTACTAGCCCTCAGATATACAAAGTCACTCACTCCATTGGTACTAGCCCTCAGATATACAAAGTCACTCACTCAACACCTCCACTATATTGCTTGCTTTTCATGCTGCCCAACGTTCTCTGAATGCTCCCTGGGGGTAATACCACCTCCATTGAGAAACACTACTTTAAAGGGTCTTCACTTTTGAGAGATGCTGTAGAACAGTTTGATTTTGGTCGCTGTACAAATTTGTTTGACATGTACACTGGGGCAAACTCGATGCTGCATTCCTATACAGTAGATGCATAGTTCTTTTGATCTGTGTGATTGAAACGGAGTACATCTGGCAAAATGATCGCGCTTTACTCAGCTCTTCAGTTCAGACTCTACTCGTAATTAGACCTCTGTTTTGCACATTTTAAATGCCATTTCAATTTTATGCAGTACATGCTGTTATCTGTTTTGACTCAGAACGCTTGGATTTAGACCCTTAGTCTGAAGGGCTTTTCCTTCCTCTCCTCTTTTGTCAAGGACTCGGCATCCACAGATGACATGTGGTAACACAACCCCCCCCCCCCCCCCCCCCCAACCACTAACACAGCATAGAGTTTACAAACCGCCACCCTCTCAAGACCCCACAGCAGCTCAGCTCAGCAGTCAGTCTCTCCGCCACTCTGAGCGTTTGGTTTCTAAGAAGGGAATGTGATGCGAGGAGGAAGAGGAGATGCGTGCACACACACCTGGAATAGTGCGGCACCGGTCCACTCTGGAGTTAAGGATCCTCCCCCTTTTGTCTCCCCTTGTTATGTTCATCCAAACTAATACTAGTAATCCATAATGAGTGAGTTCACCAGGTTTCAGCTTGTTAGTTTTTTTTAATCAGCTTAAAGATTTGTTTTCTTTGGTTTTGTTTGTTGCTGTAATTAATTTGATTTCACATTTCCTTGTGTGTTTGTATATTTCTGTTTTTTGTTTTGTTTTTCTCTTTTTTTTTGTGAAGTGCAATTGTCCTGTACAAACAGCCTGTATTTAATGCAGCTTGATTTTAAGTTAAAAAAATCTAAGAAATAAATAAAAAAAATAATACAAAAAAAATAAAACGTTATGCACTATCTGCCCCCAAACCACCACCTTGCTCTTCTGGAGTTCTAACAAATGTCTATTCAGTGAATATTACCGTTTGTCCTCCAGGCGCTAAATGTTTCCGCTCTTTACTGCTTTTTTGTTTTTTAGTTGGTCTTTGCTCCTTAAGAAACGGGTAAATTGTATAGGTTGACAGACAGCACAGTAAGCTCAATATATCAAACCATTCAAATCCTAATTATTTTAATAATTTCTTTTGTTTTCTTTTTGTATTTTATTTTTTTAAGTGATCTTTTCTTTTACATGCTCAAGTAATAACAGCAAAGTGTTTTTCTGTCATTTTGGAAGCGTTAAATGAAAAAACAAAAGGAAATCTGCTTCATGAAAGAGTTGATGAAAAAGGAGTTCCCAGAGAGTTTGAGGTTTGAAGGTGATGCTCATCTAAAAACCTGTTCACACTTGCCATGTTTGTCTGTGCAAATAGGCATGTAATTGCAAGTGTGCTTCTGTGTGCGTGTGTGCGCGTGTGTGTGTTTTTGCGTGCATTTCTGTAGAGGTAGATCTGTATGTGCAACCCTAAATTAAACTTTGCTAAATGCCTATGGTAGTTCAGATGGCAAACCAACCCAGGCTGGAGATCAAGGGAATTGCTCCCCCATTGCTTAACCATTGTCCACCCAGCCATCTTTTCTATATCGACACAAGAGGCTCTCATTACGCCTTAATCCAAAAGTGTTGGATAACAGTTTACATGTGTAAAGCCTAATTTATATTTTGGCGCGTGGTGTAGCTTGGCGAAAATTAGATACAATTAGTTGTTACGCAACAACATATAAATTAGTCTTAATGCTATTTGAACAACTTAAAGGTATATATATATTCTAAAGTAATGTCAGATGATAACAAGTAGTTCAATTTACCCATGTTTTATAGCGAGTCAGCATCTCGACTAGTTTATCCACACAATCTGTGTCATTTTTTTAATATAATTTCCTGAAGATACATTGTTATCAATGCCCACCATGGGTGCCATATGATTTGAATGCTATTATTAGCTTTATGACCTATGCCAAGTTTTTTGTTTAGAATAATTTTTATCACAATATTCAGATTTTGTATTTGGTACAGATATAATTTTTAGGTCATAGCCGCTAACAATTTCTTCTAATTTACTCCATTTGAACAGTTAAAGCACTGACTATTTTAGAGGAATGCGCCTGCTCCCTCTCTCATTAGCTGAGTTCGAAAGTTGGCTCTCAACTTAAAGGTGGTTCTTTTTAAATGGTCTTTATTTGTTGACACAAAACGAGAACAAATCCACTAAACGTATCAAGGTTTCCTGGTTGTATAGCACCTTTTTACTCCCTTCATGTTGTGGCGCGCTCTGCTTAGAAACCTCCCCAGCACACCAGAAGTCAGAGCACAAAACAGTTTGCTGCTATAGTGAATGATCTATTGAGTTGATTTGCAGTTAATTTTTCCCTTTTAAAAGATGAATACTAGTCACTGACTAAATCTGTATTTAACACACAGTAGATACAGTCTATTTCTTGAAGAGACATTTTTATTTCAGATTTATTTTCTTCCATTGTTTAAAATTGCATTGTTTGAAATGTATGTATGTGTATATTTTTGACTTAAATATCAAGGAATAAATGATGTCGCCTGAGTTAGTTTTTGCCGTGGACAAGATAATGTTCTGTTTTGTCTTTGGATGTTAAGACCTGAAAATTCTAGGTATAGAAAATGTCCCTTTTTGCTACCTTAATCTCCCTCTGAACTCTGCTTGGTTTTATTTATGTAACACAAAGTAATGTACTACATATATAATTCCTCCTTTATACAATTGACAATCCTAACTTTTACTGTAATTGGCCCAATGAAATGTAACGATTGTCTTTCTTTTGTGTTTTTTTGCAGTACACACATTTGTTAGATTAATTTATATCCTGAATGAACTGAATTCTGTTTTATGGCACAGTGGGCCAAATACCACTAGACCCCCCCCCTCTAATAACAATTACAGTATATAACTTGCAGAGCTCTAACTAACTTAACATTTAAGACTATGTTTAGAATGATGGCCCTGCGAGTGGGATTTTGTTTTATTTGATCTTGAGGTTTCCATGCAGATGATTTGTTGCTTTAAAAAGCATCAAACATCAGTCACACTACTGTAAATACATGTAACAGCATGGTCATCATTTATTGGCTCATTAGACCAACGGAAGTGTTGTGGAAGTGGTTGTCCACTTGAAATCATTAACAGTTCCTCTTGTAATTCAAAATGAGGGGAACAAAATACTTTTTTTCCCCTCCATCAAACCTTTGTCTCCCTGCTTATTACCCATTATGTCAAAAGGAACCACAGTTACAAAGCGTGTACTAATAATTTAACCGCTGTGTAGACGATATCTATTTTTAATCCCAGTCTTTTTGGATTAATAGAATATATGCCACATTATTGTGGGTATGTTATTTTTTGAATATGCCCATCTATTTACAGTACATGAAGTAAATAATGAAAGCTCAAAACTATTCTAAGCAAATTATTCAGTATTTTCAATAACCTCACATTGGAAAGAACGCTATCAGTATATTTCAAAATTGCTCTTTTTATTTTTATTTTAGATAAGTGAAACATTTCTATGCCACCTGTAAAGCTGTACCTTTTTGCGCTGGATTGCTTGTGTTTGGTAAGTCAGGTCACTTATTGTCACTGTTGTCTACCAGTTTGCACCATCTATTACTTATTGTAAACTTGCTAGATGTGAATAACATTTAAGCAGAACATGGCATGCAACTTTTCTGCGTACTAAACAAGGAACACGCATACACTAAGCAACTAGGGGCCATCTCCTGTTTTTAGGTCTATGTCGGGCTTTTGCTACAGCTGCTGCACTTCCCCTTAGTAATCCTGCAATTCAGGATATGGCCCTGAAATGATGCTGGTTTATATTGTTGTGCTTTTATACAGATTTGAAGAATCAAAATAACTTCTGCTACAAAACTTTTATTTCTGAAATTGACTAAAGTTGTTGTATGGGATGTTATTTACAGTGGTTTGACCCGTATAGGAGTTTTTCTTTTAGTAATATAATATAGTTTTTCTTTTATAATATATCACCCACCTTTTAAAAAGCAGACAAAAAAACAACTCCAACCATCTCGCCGTCCGTATTTATTAAAGTTTCATAAAACTACCATACCTCATACCATACATAGGAAAACATTTCCCCCCCAAGTGTTTGAAATAATCACTTCAGAACTGACACAATCGAGCAGTTCATAAAGCCTTTAGAAGTTGTCTTCTTTAAGATTGATCCATTTGGGCAGAATAAATCTACATTATGTTGACGTACAGTATTGGAGTGAAGTGTGCTGATATGAAAATGGTGATTTAAAATGACCACTGCGAATTATAGCTTATTTTGTTAACTTGACCTTTGTCTTATAAGATAGTACCCCTCTAAAATAATGCCCCCAAACCCTTGTTGCTCATGTAATTTCACTCATCTACTTTAGTGATATTCAGTTAGTACAAAGATCTAGAATTGTATCAAGGTTCAGGGTTCTAGAAATGTGTGATATTTAGGTTGTGATTCAATGACAATGGTCATATGCACTGATCGTCTGTATAATCAGTTTATTTTTTATTTTTCACAAAAGTATGTTATTGTAGGGGGGAAACTATTATAAAGCTATTTACAGGGTTACCTTTGCTTGCCTGGAACTAGGTTCTGTATATTAATGTACAGAGGTGTACCTGGCTGAAGTTAAAGAGATTTTAACACTTGCGCCCTATTGTACATATTAATGTACCTCAGTTGTGGCGTTTTACTGTGTGACCCTTAGCAGTGGTGGGTTAAGTGTCACCCTCCAGGGAGACCTGAGCCTCACGTTGCTGACTTTTTCAGCTCATTAATAAGCTCACCGATTTGCCTTACCTAATCTAATGTTACCCCCTAAAGTACTTGTTAAATGGAGCACTATGAGGAGTAATTCTACTGACATTACTTTCTTATAGATTAAAACTGGCTTCCATGTAGGGTACTTGAAGTATCAACATAGTGACATATTGTGCTGGTAGTCACATGGTACAAATGTTCACCCATTGCTGGTTTGTATACTCCATGTTAGCTTGTTAAAATATTACTCGTATAATTTTTTTTTCCACTCCAGCAGATGATGTCATAATTTAACAAATGCAAGTGTTTAACAATATTGGTGACCTTGTAAGCATTCAAAAAATGTGCGCGCATACATTCATGTCTGCTACATATGAATACATTCAAGAATAGCTTTAGAGTGCTGTAGATAAGTATTGTCAATGTTGATTCAAATGCTTCTCAGAGGCCTCTGTGAGTGACTTTACAAAGTTCAATAACTGTATATTTTGTATTATGTTCTAGTTCCAAAGGAATGACAGAAAAAAAATGTTTAAAAAAAGCTTTGTTCCCTGAACTAAATTGTACTATTTGTGTTGTCGATTGAACAAATTGCATTCCTCGCTTGTGAATTGATGCGTTTCTCTCCTTCCTCCCTGAATATCCGCCCCTCCTTTCTTTCATTTTTTAGCCTTTGAAGTTTGAATAAAATTTCTAGTTTGCAGAATGTATCACTAAATAAATGGGTTGTTACCTTGTACAGTACCTCTCATTTCATCTCTTTTGATCTGTTGGTAATGTGAAAGGAAAAGTGTGTATGTGTGTTGGGGGGGGGGGGGGGGGGGGGGGGGGTCGCTCTCCTTTGCAGGCATAAATTCTTCTTAACTGGGAACTCTGGATTATGTAACCATAAATAGTGCCAGGGCCTTGAAGAAAATAAGACATTATGACGATGCTTTGGTAATGTGAGCTGATATAATACCGGTCTTGTCTTGTACAGTCACAACGCCTTTTGCATCATTCCAGATTGTGTGGCTACTGACTAGGTTATAATAACTAATCAAAACATTGCGTTTTGTGTGTATAAGACATAATTCAGTGTTTCAATGTATGTAATGCAGTTATCACAGATCTAATGATGACTTGTAAATGTAGACAGACATGTCTATACAGTACATGAGCTATACAGTACATGAGACAGACATTTGGACAGGTATGGGGAATTTGATTTATAGATGTAGAATTGACCATGGCCATTAGTCGTCTCTTTGAGATAATCAATTTCATGGATGTTTAATATAAATCTTCAAACACTTGTCATAGATTTGGTCGCCTCATTATACTTCGTTGAGAGTCCTTGTCCTTAAACAAGAATTCCGGACTAGGCTTTACTTACCATAATCTGATGTTAAAACTATTTCAACCAATCTATGGTTGCACAGACTTTTGGATCGCCTCATTGGACAAGATTGAGTCATTGTCGTTAATTGATGTAACTTTTTGCCCTGCCCCTTTCTTGATTGGTCTGTTTGGTAGTGTTTTAAAGTTTAGAACCTTTGGACGATTTGTCATACAGATTTGTTGGTTACCTCTCTGGACTCTGTCCTTGTCATTCACTGACCTTGCCCTGGCAGCCGCCTACTACACCCTACCAACATTTATCCAATAGATCATTTGATACTTTTTGCACTGATAAAATGATTTCTATGAACAATAGATCGTAGGCGGCCATAACTTAGTGGGTAGAGAGGCCATCTGGGACAGAAGGTCCCCGGTTTGTGCCCCGGCCCCGGTCTATATGTCAAATTGTCACTGAGCAAGACGGTTGACCCCTAAAGGTAGCTGCACACTACACCAGAACAACCAGAGTCTGTTTGTTTGTTCCCTTTGTTTGCTGTGCTTGCTGTGTTTTTTGTTGTTTTGAATGTTATCTGTGCTGCTGCATTGTCTGAAGGAAGCCAAACAAAAACATGTTTTGCTCTTATGTACCTGTACACAAGAAGTAACAATAAAGTACAACCTTGAAACCTTGAACAAAAAAGAAAAAAACTGTCAGAGACTTCATCTCTGCTATAGAGCGCCGAAGTCCTGATGTCACTCGCTCATCCCCTGGTTCACGGAAGTAATTTCTCAATGGAGAATAACATGGAGTCATCTTAAAATCATCTCATATAAGCATTGTGGTCCAAAAATAGTGTCTCTGCGAAATTGTCGGGGAGGTGGCTCTGTGTCGTTTACGACCGTCAGTCACTCATATTTGATACCGTCTGTTTCTAGCGAAAATGTAACTAATTCAGCAGCAGTAACATTAGCTTTTTCTCTCAGTCAGTTGATTCTTCATATCCATATGAGTGAAACGGCCGGGACGACATGTTTATTTTTCAAACACAGTTCTTATATGAGGCGATCTAAAATCCTCCTATGGGGATTACAATGCAAATAAAAAGTACATGAACCTGTGGCCCTCTACAGACTACCGATATTGACGTCAGACTTCGGTGCTCTAGCCTATAATTACAATACCGGTGATACTCAAACTTTTTAATTTCAATGACCACCATAACTTGGTTCCATTTGTACACTCAAAGTTACAGACCTGCAAGGGTCCATTTGGAATGCCCTACAGGAATAATTAAAGGGATATTTCACTTTCAAGAAAACTTTTGGTTATTTCATCATCTACTCCGTCTTATGTGAACACTCCAGACAGTTTTTAAGTTGCTTGATTCAGTATTTAGTTATTTGATATTCATTTTAGCTGCCCCACCCCCATCCTATACCAACCCATTTGTAACTTCAAATTCCATTTTAACCATGATAGATTCATCAAAAACACCCATCTTTTTTCTGGTGACTGATATTGTCCTTCTAATATGTGAGAGGGCAGTGGTTTTTCATTTATGGTTTTAATTTATTTTTTATACATTTGTTTATATTCTTTAGTCTCCTCCGTGCTCCAGGGGGTCCTCATTCTTTTCCAAAAACAATTATTAAAAAGAAATGAACAGTGAATGAAAAACCCACGGCCCCCTCACGCATTACGACAAATATCAGTCACCAGATAAAAGACGGGTATTTTCGATGAATCTATCATGGTTAAAGTGGAGTTTGAAGTTAAAATGGGTTTGTATAGGAAGGGGGCGGGGCAGCTAAATTAATATTAAATATCTAAATGCTGAATCAAGCAACTTAAAAACTCTCTGGGGTGTTCTGAAAAATGACCAAAGGTTTTTTGAAAGTGAAATATCCCTTTAAAGGGAACCGCTATAGGAATCAGACTGTTATGACGAAGATCCTATCCACCTGTTTCGGCAGGAATGTACTGTGGCTCCTAGTGTGCTTCACTTCCTTCAGCCAGTGTTGCCATGTCTGCTTATTATAAGCAACATTTGGCTTGTTTTTCTGTAAAGTCGCTTGCAAATATTGGTAGTTGCTGGTTGTTTTTTTTTGGGCTTGTTTGTAAGTACTACAGTAATTGCTTATTTGGGCTTGCTTCCTAATGTTGTTTAAACCAGTGGTTCCCACATTTCTTCATGTTAAGGAACACCATATGTAATTGTCCACGGACATCCATCTGAAAATATTTTGTGCCAGGGACCCGCATACAAGATTTGTGTTGTTGATATCTTTAAAAAAATATTCAAAATTTTTCAATTTATTCTCAATATTTTAGAAAATAACAGATGTACAACCTCACAACATGTCACTGTGAGCTTGTAGATCTGTTATTTTCATTTGTGCTTTTTTTCATAGACCTGGCCGCTTTTTTCTCTTCAACACTGTTCACAGCAGCAACAGGAAGAAGAGGTTATGCACACACAAAACGCAAAGGCTTATGGGACACTGGAAATAGGATCCCAACCCTAGTTCTGATCCCGCCAAGGGCCCCAGCCAAAACTCTGAATGACGTCACGTTGTAGTTCTGATCCCGCCAAGGGTCCCAGCCAAAACTCTGAATGACATCACGTTGTAGTTTTGGCCCCGCAGAACCAAACACATTTTGCCTGTTCTGATTTAATATGCATTGTTTAACTGCTCCCAGAGTGCTGTACTTATACTGCTCCTAATATTTAAGAATGGGTAAATGCAGATTACAAATTGCATGTATGTGCAAATGAAGGAGCGGGGACCAATTATTAGATGTGAATCTGTAAATGTAACAATAATATTGGACCCAGTCCATTTTCATCATATAGTGCTGTTGCACTGATCTGCAAGCTCATTGCAATGTGACATGGCTGTATATCAGCTAATTTTGCAGTTTTGGAACATTTAAATCAACACTTTTAACTGTGCATTCACACTCAGGCTACTGTGCATTCATACTCCGGCTTGGTGCATGACTTCATGCTATCCGCTCTGTGTGACAATCAACCAGCTCTTCCATGGCTGCATGACATGTCAGTCTACCATACAGCATGGTGTCATTGACCTGTGTGAATATCAGAGTTGTGACAAGTTGTCTTTGTCTTCTCTGTCTGTCTCTCTCTCTCTCTCTCTCTCTCTCTCTCTCTCTCTCTCTCTCTCTCTCTCTCTCTCTCTCATGAATGCAGTGTGTTAGAGAGCAGTCATTCTTATATGGGGCCTTTGGCACAAACTTTTCATTTGGAGGTCTGTGGCCAAATTTGTACCAATTTGGGGGTCCTTGACATGAAAAGGTTTGAGAACTACTGCGTTAGAGGCTGGATATCAGATGATGGTCATGGAAGTCCATGGCTACTGGGATTAGGAGCCATGGGAGGGATTACTGTAAATGTCAACATAATGTCATGAGCTGTGTTAGAAGGTCAAACGTTCAAACGGTGCTCAGTGGCGACCAGTTAATAGATCAGGTATAATGTAAATGTTTGTGGTTCTCTCGATGACATAGTCTGACACTTGAATAGTAAAAGATCTGTTGATCAATGTGTGTTAATTAATTTACACTTTCAGGGTTAAATTGATGCTGGATATTACTGTGTAGATTTTGGAGGGTGCAAAGTCATTATTTAATATTAGGTGTTAGGTACTTAAACGTATTTCATTTTAGGGGATTTTATCAAACGTTTTGAGTGAAGGGACACAGGAGGAGAGTTGATTAGTGCCAGGGCTCTTGCTAACCACATGCTTATGTGGTTACTAGTGCATCAACCACCTCAATTTCAAATTTCTTTACTATGAATCTGTGATCAATCTGTGAATTTAGATATGGAGTGAAATTTGATTCAGTCTTACGGCAGATGAATGGAATAACTGCTCCATACCCTGGCCTGCTCACTAAACAAGGTCCATTAAACCAGTCATCTATCCAGAGGGGGGCACTGTTATTAGCTCTGCCAATTAGAGTTTGTTACAAATACCAGTAGCTGTTCTCATGTTGAATCAAATTGGTTACACAGTTACACAACGTCTTGTAAATTATGAGATTGATACATATCTGTGTTATTTTGTGGTGGTTATTGAGATATGGAACTTGGACTGAGACATCTTAACTGTACTTTTCAAATTCAAATGTTTGTTTAATGGTCATTGACGTTCTGTACGGTAATGCCTTTTTTGGCATTACCGTATGTCTTTGTCAGTTAATACACTGATAAATTATCACACTCAATTCCAATTGTGAAGTATCTGGCTAAAAACACGCTTTCAACAAAAGGAGGAAATTCTAACAATGTCCGAACTACAGCTAAGCTAAGACAACAGATCTATGGCCGTCTGTAAAGTAGTATCCTTCCCGACATCGCCAATGGAAGAGTAGGGAGACCACTTCCAACCACTGCAGATTGATTCATTAAAATAAGTAGCTTTAATGTGTACGGTATATATTTATAATTGAACTGTTTGCATGTGAAAGTAATAGAAACTGTGACTCATTAGGTCTGAGGCCACCTGTGCCTGCTAATGAATCACATTGGCCTTATATTCCGGCACATCAAAACATGGCCACGTCAGCCGCGGCCATCATCAAATGGAGCCGGACCGTCATCTGCCTGCCATTGTTCAGCGCATGTCATGCTCTGTTTCTCATGCTGGAAACCCATTTGAGCTTGACTAATGCAGCAGTGCAGACACAGCAGTAAAGAGGTGGGGGTGGCAGGGCTCACTGCTTACTCTGTGGATGGTTTCTATACCGAGGTCACTGAGCTCTGTATTTACTAATTTGCTTTAGAGCACACCAGGGAGTCAGGGACCCTTTTTCTTTTCATGATTGCCCCATAAAGGGAGAGATATTGTACAGAAAAGCATGGGATCTTGTTCAGAGATTTAAGTCTTTCTCCTGGACAGTTAAGTATTTCATGGCTTATTGATAAGCTGGACTGGTGTATCAATAACCACTAGGGTCAAACCAGACAGAATTTGCCCTCGATTAAATTCTCACATTGGAAAACGACATTCAACATTTTTGCCTTTGTTCTGCTGTGCAGTTATCATTTCTTTCATTGCATCTGCCTCCCCCCACCCTGCTCTCCCTCTCTCTTTTTATCTCTCTCTCCCCCTCTCTCCATTTTCTCTTTTTGTGAGTGTACTTGTTGCCCGAGGTCAGTTTGTCACAGAGAACACAAGCTTTTCTCACATGGCCATAGCGATTCAATGATTGGAGTATACAAACAAGCAGATCGGGCAGAGATGACATCTAGCCCCATCAGCCCACACCCGCCCCTCCCCCTTCCACTCTGTGCCCTTCTCCAACCTACAGACATGGACACGGCATGAGAAATGTCCTTGCTCTCTCACTTTGTCATACACTCTCTTTCAGTGTCTGTCTCTCACTCACTGCAGCAGTGAGTGACCCCCCCCCCCCACACACACACACACACACACACACACACACATGAGGTGGCTTACACAAGCCACTGCCCTGGGAATCCCAGCTCATTATCCTGCACCCCTCGGACGCAGTTCACTGTAAATTAGGACACCAAACGAGGCAGCCTTGTTAAGAACCCACAGATACACTCATTAGCATCAGCAACTTACCTCATTGGAGCCTGTATCAGCATTGTCTCACACCAAAATATCATGTCCTGTCGTTCCTCTGCACCGACTGGAAGATTTAGGATTAATGTCAGCTGTGGCTTTCCGCTCAGCCCAGTTGGTTGAGATATGGCACCGATTGATCAGTAGTGAGGGAAAGATGTGCCCCTTAATGTAGCTATATCTATAAATGCACCAAGCCTCTGTACGTTTGTATGTCTGTAATCCACGTAACTCGAGAACCGTTCGCCCCACCGACTTCAAATTCAACACACGCGTTCCACACCCCCACAGGGCAGTGCAGTGCCCGGTGTCGAGTCGGTCGGACCCACGGTTGTCCAGAACCACCACAAAAAGGCTCTGCCCGGGATCTGGACAGGGCCCCTGCCCAGGCTCCATATATGGAGCTGGCCTGTTCTGACATCACAAATATGTTCTGACATCTGCATAGGCTCCATATTTGGGCATGCCTGACAAAGAACTCCACATATGGGCATATAAGGGACACAACTGGGTGGGGCATGCATTTTCAACTTGCATCATTCCATATATATCAAATTTGTATGATTTTCTTTTGTTTTTGTTTTAGCATTCAGACAGCCAGCAATGGATTAAAGGCTCCCAAAAAAGTCTCTGTGACACCTCTAGTCTGCATTCAAAGATTTTCCTAGAATCTTTGTCATTGGTCCAAACCTTTTCTGCCAGAAAATCAGCCAACCAATCAGGAAGTGGACAGTCAAATTCATGCATGTTCCTCATCTTTGAAGGCAGACTGCGGACCCTATAGATGTCACAGAGACTACACCCATGTGAAGTGAGGGGCGCTAATATATTAAAGTCTAACTCATGTTGATTAGGTGATGTAATGGTGATGTAAAACAAACTGTGCCAACACAAACATTAAAGGCCATTAACAATAAAGAGACAATATGACGTAATGAGGGACAATATGACGTACATTTTCCCTTCATTGTCAATGGCGTTTTTGAGGGGCGCTAGCCCCTCCTATATACAGGTTTAATGTTTGTTTTTAGTTCAATGTTTGTTTTAAAAACGCCATTGACAATGAAGGGAAAATTTACATCATATATTAGCGCCCCTCACTTCACACGGGTGTTATTTTTAAAACAAACATTGAACTAAAAACAAACCTAAAAAGGCATTAAAATTTGATATATTATTACTTATTTCCTTTTTTCATTGTGTTGAGGAAATAAAGGCCTTGTTTGGTAAGGGGCTGTGTGGCTGACTGTTGCTATGTCACAGCTTGAGCAACCATAGTGGTTCTGTTTTTCTGTCATTTAGTTTCGAGTTTTCAAAAGACACTTGATTGTTCACCTTATCTCTTCTTGTGTGTAAGGTTTTCTGAAGCGCAGCTGTATTAACGTCACACTTCCAAAAAGGCTTATTTGTTCGGTACGTCTGTCATTGTCTTCCGTCAATCCATAACAGCAATTTTCTTCATTCGTCCCATTCCCCAAAGAACAACGTATTGTATCTTACTGTGAATGTGTATTGATGGATATGGGACTGATGTTAAGAGTTTTTCTTTTGTACCTGCAGTCTATTCTGATCGAGCATGGTCTCTCGTCTGTCTGTCAGCTTGGGCTTTTCGGTTGGCCGTGGTGAGATTGAAACATTTGTGACCCTGTGCAGACGTGTCATATTGTTATTGCTCTGGAGAGCCCTCAGTTGGTATTGACTTTTCTCTCCACTTAATGTGGCAATGTTTGTCCCCCTTACTACCTCCAAAGTGTCTTTTTCTTGCCCTCCTTGCATGCTGTTTAGAAGTCTGTCAGTAGCATGCTTCCACTGAATGATTGATCCTGCATGCTGTCACTGCTGGTAAGCCTTTAGACTTTGTCGTACGATTGTGTAGTTCAATAGTTTTCTTTTTTTTGTTTTCATTATTTGATTTTTTTGTCAGTCATGAGGTGTCAATATGAGATACAAAACTAAAAGTACAAGCAATTTCTGACATTGACTGGCTACACAAATTCACACTAGATACTGGCATACACATGGTACATAATGTACATATATAAGTGACAAATTAAAGGTAAAAACAGAATAATGAGTGGAGAAGCATATAACAAATACAGGTGTACTGCATTAATACAATTAAGCAATTAAAATTCTATCATTTTCTGTCGCATGCATAAAAATGCTGAGCAGACTCTGCTGACTTTGATTTTGGATCAAGATGATGATAAAAAACGATCAAAGTAACTACAGAACAGGGTAGGTCATTAGGACACGACTCCAACTCCCATTATATCCTGCATGTCTACCTTTTCTTTTACCTGGTTTATTATCAAAAATGATCCAAGAATAATATTTAAAAGCTCTGCGCGATCACCTTTATCCTATATTGAAAAACACCTTTGTCCTTATGGGAGTGATCTCTTTCAATGCCCCCATTCACAGGGCAATGAATGGGTTGTTGAATATCTCTGCTGTCGGGAAAAAACCACCTAACTCCAAAATGTTCATTTTTCAGAAAAAAATCTTTCTCAGGAAATGACGAAAACCTTATATTTTTTAAAACAAAGCAATTCTGCCTCATCAAAGTTAGTGTTGTGACTTTATATATTGTCAATTACTTGCATGAGAGGGGGAGAGGTGGTGGAGTTAGCTGATTTTAGCAGACAGTTTGAGGGTAAAGAGATTTTGTCTGAAGTGCTTTTTACTACTTTTCATTGATTTAATATTTTTCTAACCAACACATCTAGATGTAAAGGGTGTTCAATAGCACTGATTTATGCAAATAAATCAAAAACCTCAAAAATGGAGTTAGGAGGTTTCTTCCCGACAGCAACGATATGAAAATGATCTGAATCATATATGGCCTTCAAAGTCACCAGAAAGCAGAAAGCACGTCCTTTCATCATCATTAAAACACCAAATAAGGGAATATCCTTTGTTAGAAGGGTGTTCCATCCCTCCATGTGAGTTCCATAGACTTCATTGCAACTGTTCTCGTGCACGTGGTGGCCCAACACTTTACCAAGAGCGTGTATTAGTTTTTTCCCATTCATTTGTCACATGCATACACATATACATAATAAATATCCTTTAAAGACTAACATAACGGGAACGTATACGTTGTGTCACGGTCGCACGGCAAAGTATAAAAAGCCTCACACTGTTCCTCCATAGTTCACCTTCACCCTGATCTTCTCCTCCCCAGGACCCAGACATTCTCTTCTTCCGCGGTTACAGCTAAAGCGGGAACTAATCAAAGGAAGTCAACCACTCTATCACATTACTGAGTACCCATCATGCCCTCATTGTTTTACTAGAATGTCTTTCCATGTATGTCCGACTCCACATAGACTTGTTTGTTTATAATTTCATATGCTTTTTATGTACACAACTACACACCCACCATGGTTATTGTATAATGGTATTCCTAACAATGGTCCAAAACCTTATTTGAGTTATTACTCGATGTGTACAGGGATGGAAACTTGACTAGTACACTAGACTTGTAGTCTAGTATGATGTATCCGTGACAAAAACAACATAGCCACATGTAAAAGAAGACAGGTTTGACAGGCAGCTCATTGGACAATACTCAAACCTGTAACAGAAGGTGACATGTGGAGGGTTCCACAGAGTTCCACACAGCATTGTCCTTTTACATACTGTATTAAAAAAAAATCGATGAAGAAAAAAAACTATCCAACATCTCTAGCCCGGAAAACCTTTTGTCCCATTCTTATCACTCATCACTAGGAGACCAGTCACTGAGAAAGATGATTTTTTTTCCAGCATTCTTTCTTTTATATGGGTTGCATGCAGGGGAGGAATTTCAGGGAGGCCACAAAAGGCCAGGCTATCGTTGCCCCTCAGTGGCCTTAGTTGCCCCTCAGTTTGGCCTTGTGCCCCTCAGTTTGGCCTTGTGCCCCTCAGTGGCCTTAGTTGCCCCTCAGTTTGGCATTGTGCCCCTCAAAAAATGGGATCCCCTGAGGCCACAGTGGCCTTAATGCCCCAGCTGTCTGTACCACTTTCTCCATGTCTCTTTCTTGTCAATACAGTTGGGTGCCACCGATATTGTCCCTTATCATTTGACCCATTTAGGCCTGACCTCAAAATTTAAAAAAATCCATCTAAATCCTTCAGTTTGCTGAAATAAATATTTTCACGATTTTTCAAAAATTCAGTTAAGTATTTCAATTGACTAAAATCTTGTTTGATTTGATGGCCTTCCTGCTTTATTTGTGCCCTCAAACAATTGACAACACCAAATTCCAGACCTTGCACATTTATATGTGACAAGGTCAGAAGCCATTCACAATGTGTAAGTGTCCCACTCCTCTGTGAAGCATTTTGCTTATCAATACAAACCAGGAATGTGTAGTCCCACTCCCTGGTACTGTACATTCCATGGTTTATAGTGTCTCTTCTTGTAGGAAAAGCCAGTCTTTTATTGTGTACTGGTCAGTAAAATAAAAATCATCAAAAATTATCTTCAATCTATATTCAGGGAACCAATATAGGAAGTCATTCGTTCAGACACTCTTCAGTGTCAGTGGGCAGAAATTGTTTGTGGACAATGTTTTCGTTTTTAGTTAACATTTGAAGTCACACTGTGCACCATGGGCTACATTCCTGCGATTGCATTCATCTACAGTAAAATAAATGGCCTCCACGACAGTAATATTTCAAATCCTCATTTGTAGCTCTCTAACTGTGGTATAGGCCTATCTCACAGCCCGCTTTCCACGCCCACTTCCGGTAGATAGTGGTGTCATTTAACATTAGCATTTACACGTTCTTTTCTCTGGAGAATCTAAGTACATTTTCTAATGTAAAAATGTGACAGACCAATATTATTATGAAGCAAACAAGATGGTAAATCAGCTCGAACAGATAGAACAAACCTTACCTTGAGAAAACAAAAGTTGTAGACTTCTTAAATAACCTCTGTTAACATGTAGTGTCTATGGAGTGACGTCACGCTATCACCACTAGCCCCGAAAGGGGGCGTAAAAAGGGGGCGGACGAAATTCTGTGAGATAGGCTTATTGCACTAATAATGCATCCACTATTACAGCACCACCGTCCACCAATCTACTACACACAGTCTTCAAGTTCCATCCCTGATTGTGCATCCAAGTTCCATGTATATATACTGTACTTGAGTTAGTCTACTCTGGACATTGTGAAAATGTCTCTAATGTCATCAGTCACTTGATAAATTGACATCAAGCATTGCTATGACCTTGGATTTTAAAAGCCATCCATTCTGGAGAGTGATCAAGTGGGTCGTGTTCCTGGCTTCATCCAGCTGCTGCCTTGGTACCTCATGAGTGCATTTGTTGTTTGTTGACCTCACCAGACTGTTCAAATGAATCGTCTGTGGTAAACAATGGTGCTGATCTAAGATGCTTGCTCTAAAGCTCCACCAAGTTCAGTAGCAGGTTGCTTTAGGTATCTATTATTGCTGTATGACCACCACTGCATCTTGAACAAATGCAGCTTACAAACAAGCACTTGTTATATGGTCCAACGATTACCACTAAATATGTACTGTATATTTCCCGGACAGTTTCTTTTCTTGAATTGTCTTTTAAAGTTTGTTACCATGACCCCTGAAAGGTTACTATGGGAATATGCTTCTAGTTATATAAGTTACGTGACTTGTGCTCTGTGTCCATAGAGGGTTGTGAATAAATTCTGGCAAGCAGCCAACATATTTTGTCTTACTGTATATATTGTACTGCACAAAAACCTTTGGAGTTATGAATGTATAGGGTTGTCGGTTATATGTATTCATTTATACTAGGTTCATAGGTTATAAATATTCATTCAGATGTTCAAAGATCATGGGTATTCATTCAGAGGACGTTCACTTCATACATGAGGTTATGGGTTCATTCACAGGTTCATAGGCTATAAGTACTAATTTAAGGTTCATACATGTAGCGATGTAGGTTATATGTAGCTATTCATTAGATGGTTCATAGGTTATATAAGCATTCAGAGGTTCATACTGTACATGTAGATTATAGTTTTCTTTCTTTTCAAAATCTTTTTATTCAGGTTTTTCGACAATAGCCCAGGGGCAAGTATTAGACAGACACATAAAATATAAAAATAAAACTCAATCCCCTATCCCACCCTCCCCCCACCCACAATCCCAAGGAGTAGATTATAGTTTTGCAGCTATTCATTGCTTTGAATCACATCAGGCTGCTTCATTTATTCAGAATGGTTACACACATCTTTATTGTCACATGCTTACAATTGCTGTGGCAACATTGCAGGCAGCACAAATATCTTGGTGCGTTAAAACAGTACAAATATAAAAAGAAGAAAAACAACACAAATGCACAACTGTAGATTTTGAGTCTGTAGCCCTCTGTGTAATCTATGTATATATTTCACATAATATACGTACAGTATACTCACTGTATGTTACTGTTGGGACCTTTTCTGTATTCCTCCATTATTTAGTATACAGTATATACGTCACTCCAACAGGCTGGCATTTTCTTAAGGGACGCAACACAACGACACCCTAGGCTGATTTAGTAGTGTAAAAGCATGGCTGGCTACCATCACTGTGTACACAGTGATGTAAGCAACACAGATGCAGCTAATCAAATTAATAATGGGTGTGTTAGAATTTGCGTGTGTCAATACTGTCTACCATGCTTGCATATTGGCATGCCCTTGGCGTCTGGACATATACCTATGAAATTATAACACTCGTTCATTTGTCTGATGCACCTGCTTACTAGTCTCGTGTTTTAAATCTATAGTTTTCCACTTGAAGTGGAAAATAAACTACAAAATCAACTTCAGAATGTTGGAATAGTATGCCTGCCAATGCAAGTGCCAATGTGGCCAAAGTTTATTAGTTTATTTAGTTTATAAGTTATTGAGGAAACTTTTTCGACCATTGTACAATTCTATTATACTGACAAACCGGAAACAAGTATAAGAAATGCCTGAAAAGAGACTACAGTTGAAGCCAGCTGACTAAAGCTGGTACATTCACAACATTGATTAATGTCGTCTGTCCTTGTATAAATGTACTTGCACTGTTAACTAAATAAAGGAGTGGTTGAACAATATACTGTATTACCCATCTATTGACTGGTGAAAACGGTGACATGGCTTAAAAGATGTATTATTAGACTGAAAGCAGGCTAGCTTGTGTAGAACAATAGTAGACTATGACATGAATCCTGTGCTATCAGCATGATGCACAAATGCACCATCTATACCAGGCATTAAACTCTATATATCCTCTGTAATTGACAGATTACTTCTAATTAGTTACAAAGTGTGCTTTTCTCTCACCAGAGGAAATACTTTATTTTAGACCCCCAGTTACGCTGTTGTTTATTACTGTGCTAGCCTCACACAGATGCACAATTCATCAACAGGTGTGGCAGGAAATGTTTCTTTTTTTTCTGCAGAAGGATGTCTGTGTGGAAGCCACAATGTTGGAGAACAAAAGTCGCTTATAAGAGCCATTCAGCCTCTAGAGGACTTCCTCATGGGCTGCTCTTGCCCAGCAGAGGACAGAGCGAAAAAGAAAACAGAAGCCTTGATGCAACAGTTCATGCAGCAAGCCACACATAATATATAAGGACTAAACAGGTTTATTTTTATTTCATAAACACTGGTATTTTACCACATTGGAATAGCTATGAGACAGCCAAGGCTTTTAATTCAACCTTGAAACCCCAAATATTTTGATTTGTTCTAGTATACATTTTTGTATTTGTTGAACTGTCAGTTTAGTTTACTTTCATACAATATATCACAGCTAATCTAGACTGAACACTGTCTATATTATGTATGGTCTATACATGAGGTGTTGCGTATTTGTAAAACAATGAAAACAGAATTTCTGGAAATTATTTAATGGTGTAAGTGTAAGAGACAGCATAGACAATGGCGTCAAGGAAGTAGATTGGGTCTAATTTTGATCAGAAGCCATGGCACTTTGATCTTTAATGGATTTCCTTACTTTAGCCTAATTTACTCTTATTTTTTCTATTTTATATCTTTTTTTGTGTGGTATTCTCAGCTTTCACTTGAGTTGGGCTACCTGGCCCTGCTTTCAGCGATATGGTTTTTTATTTTAATACCATGTTCCTGTTCCCTTGAAGGATGTTTTATGTAAAACATGCTTTTTGTACCCTGGATAGACATTCAATCAACATTAGCCTTGGTATTTTAATAACTATTGGTCTTGCTTTGTGGATGTTATAATGGAAGACAATTGGACTAACCGATTTTTCTTTTCTTTTCTCAATAAACTGGTGTTAAGAACGTGCACGCTTCTGGAAAAGGAGATTTCTTAAAATCGAATTTGATGGTTTGCTTTGCAATTTCCCTTGATAATCTATTGAGAACTTCAGTGACAGATATTTTTCCCATAGACTAGTAAACATTCTTCAATAGCTAACTGAAATTATAGACTACGGCAACAAAGATACAAATTGTTCTGATTGATTCAAAACATTAACTATCACAGAGCTATAAAGAATTTCTTGAAGATTAAATAAATAGAAGAAACTCTAAACATGTATCTTTCTAAAAAGAAAATGAACTGTTATTGTTTATGCTATAGAGTCAATAGCATTAGTCTATAGTCAATAGTAGACTATTGCCATGAAGATGAAAACCTGATATTTTTCTGTTGTTTGCCAGCTGCTTGGAGCCCTGTTTAAGTCAGCCTGTGTCAATCTCCATCCCACACATGTAGCATTATGTAAGCTGCAGTGAAACATGGTGGCCTAACTTTAGATACAATGATCTCGGTTATTGTTCATAATACTTTATTACCTTTTTGAAATACTTTAATCAGTCCTTGTGCACAGTCATTAGCCTGCTGGAAGTGTGACAGCGGGGGACCACTGCTCTTGTGAATGTTCATTCAGGGTTTTCAGGCCATGGCAGATTCGAGTGTCCTTCTATTGTCCACCAAGAAAGTGGAGAGAAAATAGTTTCTTGGGTGGTCCAACTCATTAATACACTCTGCACTTCTTGATTTACGGCTTGCACTTCAACTGCGGCCAATTAACGTGAAATCACGCAAAAAGTAGAAATTCTGTGGGGTAGGAGGTCAGGTCTAAATGTCCTCCCCTACCGTACAAAACTGTTTCAGAATGAATCATACCCTCGACACCAAGGTAGGACATGATCATAATTATGAAAACTTGTACTACACTGCACAGCAAAATCATCAGTGTTAATTTAACTCTGAAATAAGTTGCATTACACTCACCGTGTAGAGGTAGAGGCCAAACATGTATTGTTTTAAAGACCTTGGAATTCTGTGAATTATAGTCTATCTATAGGGCCAGTTTAGTCATCACAAAATAATAGGATATACCTCTTGCTGTGAAAAAACTAGATTTATGTTAATTAAAGCTTAACAGGCTTAACTGAATATCCTAATAATGAATTAGTTTGTGCTATGTATCGTAATTTTATGATAAATTAATTGTTTAATCCCATTTTGTTAAATTACCAATGAATGTCATATGAACTTCAGTTATACATTTTCGATTTTCAATCAACCTGTTTATAGTATTACTTTATTTTGAGATGTACATATCTAAAACATTATATATAAGTTGACTACATTTTAATGCTTGTGCGTCACCATGTATGTTGTCACAGAGTGTGTGTGTGTGTGTGTGTGTGTGTGTGTGTGTGTGTGTGTGTGTGTGTGTGCGCGTGCGCGTGCACGTGCGCGCACATGCATGTGCATGTGCATGAGATAGCTGAATTTGTTTATATCATTTAAAATAGCCAGCAGTATATTTCAGATTTTCTTTGTGTCCTCTAGTGTTTAAAGAAATACTTGTAAATATGACATTGATTGTAGATGGGGCAGTTCATCTGACAGATGGTTTGGTTGTCTGCATTATGCTAGCTAGTAGATATGCATTTATCTTATACACTAATTGGCATAGTTGTTGGTTTGTTTTGATGTTTCAAGGTTATGGAATGACCTTGCATTATGGGGGACAAGGTTATGTAGTATTTTCATTTTATCTTGTCTTGTTCTACCTTAAACATTGTTAAGGAATATATATACAACCCTATTCAAATTATGGTTGCTAATAGCACTCTCCTTCCCCAGACAGGTTTTACAGGGTATATCGGTATAAAAGCCTCATTTATACTTTACTGTACTTATGTACTGAACATATAGCAGATCTACAAGCTCAAAGTGCATTGCATTGCATTGCAATGTAGCTTGTAGTTCAGCTATTTTCACAACAGACAATAGCCATAATTCTTTCACCATACATCAATCCCTTTATGTGGTCGAACTTGTAAGATTTTTTTTTGCTAAATGTCTAAAATGAATTAAATTCAGTAGAATAATACAAATGGGTTTCTTGGTACGTACTCTAGAATAAAACAATAATGGTACCCTGCATTAATAGTCTGTTTAATGTCTGGTCCTAATATAAACAGGTTAGTGTTAGCAGATCAGACAGATTTCTTTGTTATTTGCCTAATCAGATGACCATAATTGTTCACACATAATTGTGTGCAGAAACAAGCGATGTTTAGATTTGGTCTCATTGTGTGCCCTAGTGCATATCATAAATTAAAGTGTGTTTCAATCATCTCCTCATGATCTTCATCATTAGGAAGATTGTGAGAAATAAAAACAAAAATGTGTCTGTTAAGGTCATGCACAACTGCACTGTTCCTTGTGACCTTGTCAAAAGCAATCACCGTGGCAACACACTGCTATAGTTTTCCTCTCGGCTTAAGACGTAATCTCTTTAATTGGTGTCAGAGTTGGGGTCCTGACGGTGAAAGTCCTGGAAACATCCACAGACAGATACACTCAACTTGTTGACACTGTTGAAAAACTAATGAAATGGAGGTCTTGTCAATGTGATGAAAGTTGTTAATGGAGCGAGGGGTGTTAGCGCAGGCCCTCGAGCCACTCCAGTGTGACACAGTCCTCAGACTTTAGCTGGTCACGTCTGACCCCTGAGGACTCACACCCATTCTCTTTACACCTGTTGTGACCCAAAGAGGCTGCGTTCTCCACAGATTAGAGAGAAACTGTTACAGACCTTGTTGGGACACGACAACACCTTATTTGCTTTAACCCATTTCGACCTGCATGAGGACAATTCTATAAATACCTTCTAAATCACTAGTTCTCACACTTTCAAGATTTTTCAAAAAATTTCAAACTGTAAGCTTGTACGTATATCTGCTATTTTTTAATAGCCAACGCAAAAATCTAAAATGACACAAATGCTTTCCCGGTTTAATCACTTAAGCCCTATTTTATACTTTGTCATATGAGTACCACAGACGAAAAACAGTCTAAGTCCAAATTTCAGACTGACCCCTCCATGAAAAGGCCTCGTTGTCCTGAACCCTTATCTATCATTTATATATTATGGATCAATAGTGTGGACTTAGACTGTTATTCGTCTGACAGTATTTTTGGAAAGAAAGAAATGGTAAATGGTGCATTTATATGGTGTTTTATCCAAAGCGCTTTGCATAGATTGTGCATTACATTCACCCATTTACGCATGAGGAAACCATGTAAGCCACCAATCTGCACATTAGGGGTTCGGAGTCTTGCTCAAGGACACTTCGACACTAACTCTGGGGGAGCCCGGGATCGAACTGGGAACCTCCTGGTTCCCATCCGGCCGCTCTACCAGCCACTCAGGATGTCAAGGTTAATGTTAAATGTCACTGGGAATATGCCCATTGAAAGCAAACCCCTTATTTGAACAATGTTGTCTCAACATAAAATACAAGCTGTGTTTGGTTATCAAGAAGGCATTCGAACGATGGCATCGCTGCACTGACTGCTGTGCTTATCATTGGCTTTTTAAGAGGATTCCTTGCAGTATTGTAGTGATTCACATGCCTTTCACAGTGTTAGACATTCAATGAGAAGCGATAATAGTCAATGTAGATGGTGGTAGTATGGAGGACTACTTTCCTGAGAAAGTTAACCACTTAAAGTCGTATATACTTTCTTTAAGTGGAAGTATATACGACTATACAAATAATAGAAATACCAAAACTGTTTTAGCTATTTTTGTTGTTACATTTCACCACTCCCATGCTACATGCTTGGAGGAGAAAATGAAACAAACACATATTTGTGTTTGTGGTGTGGTGCCAGCCATGTCTAAATTCAAAATCTTATTTCTTTATCATCAATGACTCGCTGTAGCCTTGTGCTTTATAAAAGGGTTGCTTTAGCTTGGCTGGCAAAAAAGAGACTGCATCTCAAACCAATGACAGTATGTGTTGCAGAGAGACCTTGAAGGACAAAAACACAAAAACACATCAGTTACTGGCACAACTTATATGTAATATGGCACTAACCTGTTCTGTGTATTGTCAAAGAAAGGTGCTGAACCCTTTCTTTTTCTTTTTTACCACTTAAGCCATACATTTGCCATATGGTGAACAGCAATAATAGCTGATCTACAAGCTCAAAGCATGTTACAATGAGAGGCATTGTAAGCTTGTAGATCTGCTGTTTTTCAATATTTTTGACATGCCCAAAATAGGGACAGCAGGGTTATTAAGAGACACAAAATTGTGCCAAGCAACACTAAAACAACTTGAACACCAACACCCCCTATTCTTGGGAGAACATTTGCCAAAAACAGCTGATCTACAAGCTCAGAGAACACACTTGTTCTGAGCTTGTACATAGGCTATTTTTGGCAAAGACATTTGGTGTAGACGGAATAAAGCGTACAGTTGTAAGTCGGTTTCGTTTTACAACAAGTGTGCTTGTGAACA